>NC_136073.1:281874434-281876934 GCF_964261635.1 Lissotriton helveticus
CCCAAAACTCACGTTAGTAATCAAAAACTATTTAGCAAGCTAGGTACAGTGTCACATTGGATATAACAAACTCTCAATGTTTAGACAATCCAGAATATGAACTTATAGTACCTCAGGATACGTGGAACTCATGAACAGTCGGTCGTTATATATTTCTTAGAAACCAGAACATGGAGTTAAGAAGAACACATGTGTATTTGAAATGTTTATTTACTAATGCCGTCTTCTCAGGCGTAGTACCTTAGATAATAAAAGTACACATATTATCAGTAGCAAAATTACCAGCATAGTTACTAGTACATAAAAAGTGAATGGTGATAGTATGTTAACATGCTGTAAATGAATAAGAGTTAGCAACACTTATAAGCAGCCGCGGGCCGTGGAGGGAGTTACGGTGAGGCAGGGAGGCGGGGAGGGGGAGAAGCAGGGTGGAGAATACAAGTACACATATTATCAGTAGCAAAATTACCAGCATAGTTACTAGTACATAAAAAGCGAATGGTGACAGTATGTTAACATGCTGTAAATGAATAAGAGTTAGCAACACTTATAAGCAGCCGCGGGCCGTGGAGGGAGTTACGGTGGGGCAGGGAGGCGGGGAGGGGGAGGGGCAAGGTAGAGAGGGCTCCACCCTGCTTCTCCCCCTCCCCGCCTCCCTGCCCCATCGTAACTCCCTCCACGGCCCGCGGCTGCTTATATCTCACCCTCCCTAATACACATATTATATTATTTGCTAAGAAGGTCTCTTTGTGTTGGTTTAGGGCGTGTCCATACTTTAGTGTCTTAGATTTGAAGGAATCACATCAGCATACACCAGCTCTCTCTTCATGTGAACCGCATCAACTGTTGTGTATGTGTGTTCGGCAAAGCAATATAAAACCCGCCTCATGCCCAGAATTGGCAGAAGTTGCACTTATGTTATGAGTATGAAGTCGTGGAGATCAGACCTCATAACAATTCTGTATCGTGTTGTTCTTGAAACTTTAGCACTCGCTGTACAGATATAGTTTAACAAGTAAAGCAGATAGTAGACCAATAACATATTATTCTCATGTAAACCACGATGAACTACTAGGTGGAAAGCTAAAGCAACAACTAAGTGTCGTGTGCAGAAGTTGCAAAAAAGGAAAAATGGCGTTTAAACCGGTAATGAGCCCATGCTAACTTAACACGGTGTAAAGATATCCAGGACCTAGATGACACCTCCTCATGATCCGGAAACGAACTGAATAAGATAATAGAAGTGCCATCTCATGAGAGCAGATTGCAAGTTTATATGTGGACGGTCCGCAAGGTAAAGCATTAAAAACTAGGAAAATTCAATGCTAAAGAAAAATAAAACAGCCAAGTACTTTATCGAGTCTTAAGCCAATAGGCAAGGTAAATAATAAAAACTTGACAAATAAGTCAATGAATTGTCAATGAAATGCTAGTACTCAGCATATCAAACATGAAAAAGGTCTATGACATAACTGTGTATGCAAAATAAGCTGCAACAGCCTCCAATAGGAAGTCACCGTCTTCATCCGAAAACAGTTCAGCCATCCAATTTAAAAGCGGAAAAGAACATACGTGCTCTCCCAGCACCGGATCCTCTATCACCATCAGAGGACAGCTCGGTGGGTTTTCAAGAAAGCTGTGTTCCAAGAAAGACTGTGCTGCCGCCAGTAAATTCCAGGGACCAAGTAGTCCATGCATCAATGCCACAGCCATAATCCTTTCGCCAGGACAAATCAACTCGTGAGTAATGATAGGAGTCATCAGCTGATTAAAGTCGACGTCAGGAGAAACCGGTCCGCAGAGACACAAATCAATGGCCCAATCGAAATCACAGGTCAGGCAGTGAAATACAGGCTGGACACAGGTGAAGTAGGAGAACCGAAAAGATAATCCATATGCCGTGCTTAATATCGCCAACGGCATTGTGCCATAATATTCTAGCATGCGATTGCGGAACAGTGTCAGCAGCTGCAGGGTCGGAGGTTGCATAGGAGGGACATCCATATTTAAAAATGTAAAAAAGCACAAGAGCGTCCGCTGGTAATGCAAGTAAAAATGCAATCCACGAACCAGAGTGGAGAAAATGGAATGAAAGGGAGCAGGGATGACTCCAAAGATTTTCTCAAATGAAGTCACGAGACCACTGGTAACAACTTTAAAAAAGTGTGCCAGGGATTTTGTGGAGGATGCGTTAAAGATAGTCGGAAACATGTTGCTGAAATTGAAAGGCAAACCTGTGTACGGGTGTTCGCTATGTGAAGTACGAAAGTTTCACGGGCCGAACTCAAGGCCACCTCTCTCTGAGACAAAAGAGCTCTTATTCTTGTCATGCCGTTGAAACGTGTCCCAAGGTTGGTATTTGTGGCCAGATTGAAAACTCCCTATGTTCATGTGTGGGAGGAAATAGAACATTTCTGCAGCAAATAACCCGTTCACTTACTGTTACGATAAAAGGAATACTTTTAATTAACTCAGAACAATCTTCATTATTGAGCATCAA
>NC_136073.1:282484434-282751934 GCF_964261635.1 Lissotriton helveticus
ACTAAATGACACATGAAATCATTGGGAATGGCGGGCATTTTACCACACAACGTTCTTCTTTCCACTCCTCTTCCACTTTCGTCAGAAGTTCCAGTTAATCTATAATAGAAATGAAAGCGAGCCCTTGCTTTTAAAAACTGCCTTATCACAACCATTAGAAACTGCAGTGGAAGGTCGAAGTGCTCTTTTTATTGGCTCGTGCAGACCTTTTGAAGGTAGGTTAGCTACCTGTGCCCTACTGAGAGTAAGTCAATGAACAGGTCATGCTTGCTGTAAACAGCCTGATGGCCCAGGGTTATTTTATTAGTAGAAATCTGTCTTTCAATTGCAGGTTGTAAAACCCTCTATTGACAGCATAAAAGCTGCAAGGCATTCTTTAGCATTCGTGTTATTGTGTTTTTTTAATGTAATTACAAAATTGTTTATTTTTTCTGGCCACATTAAAACCGTACTTGCCAAATAACACAAACCATTGCATATCAACTCCAGTTTGAATGAGGAATGTAAACACTGGTTTTATTTAAAAAAAAAAAAAAAAAAGAAGTAAAACGATATTGGTCTAGAAATGGAATAGGCAGTGCTTAATTTGTAGAAGAACAAGTGTCAGGGCCCAAAGTGTGCTCAGAAGCCTGCAGCTGGTGATATCGAAAGTCGGGGTACCGAATACAAAGGCTCCATAATCTTGATTCCACCTCATGCCTCTTTCATACACCACCAGACGCTCCCGCCTCTTTATCTCACTCTTCCAGCTTATTTTCCATCCATGTTTTCTTTATCAAAGTTTTTCTGTCTTTCTCTTTTTCCCCCCCTTTTGTGTTTTTCCCTCTCCTCCTTTGAATCAAAATCTATTTTAAACACGCATTGACATAGCCAATTAGGTTTTGCTTTTGGGACCTTATAAGTATTTAGTTATGCAGTACAATATCCTTGCTGCAATAAAATCACTGTTGGATGGCTAAGCACTTATAAGGTCCCAAAGGCGAGACCTATTGGATGTACAACAAAGAAATTGCTTTGTGCGTTCTTGGCTTGGCTGCCAGCACTATATGCTGTGCTTTGCAAAACAGTCACTCCGGCTATACCTGGACAAATACTCATACCTCAACCAGACACCCACCCGAAAAGGACACAGCATCATAGAAATACAGACAGGCACACAAAAAGACACATACATGCACCAACACATACAAAACGTTCATAAAAGTTGCCCAAATTGTGACACAGCATACAGAAACACAAACATACCGCACAGCCAGCCTACACCAAGACACACGCAACCCCATGCATATTAAGAAACACACCATTCACACTCATATACAAAAACACTTGAATGAAATGAAATGTACATACAGTGACCTACTGAAACACGTGCAGAAACACATACATTGAACAAACACACGCACAGAACCATAGTCTTGCTAGAAGAGATGACCACCACATACAGGCACACTAACAAGCACACAGGTAAGCATCTCTACAAAACAAATAAAAACAAATGCACACATGCATACATGGTTTCACACACACGCACAACTCGGAGAGAACCACAGACGGCCATTAGCACACGTATGTAGACACTGACATACTTGCACAGGTACACACACCCGCAGGCAAAGGCAGAAAGAACACAAAGATACACACAACAAACATACTGATACACACATACCCCAAATAGCCTCTTCCACACAGAGATACCCATAGACATGCACCTTTCCACTCACACTATGCACGCACATGCATGCACATAACACGCACACACCTTGAAGCTGCTAGACGTTATAGCGCAATAACTCATCTTAATATTGCCATCAGTATATTTTCATTTGGTAGTAAACCAGATTAATACATTCTCTTGTGTCGATTGTAGGCTAGATTTGCGTGATTAGTGATATGGAGCATCTTCAAGGTGGGTGACCTCTTCATTTGTGAACAATAAAAGTTGAGCAAGTAGAACGGTGACAGTGTACTGAAATCATCCCTCGGCCCTGCAAAAGAATGCTAGTTTGGTTAATGCGATTGTTTGCATGTATTCGAGCTGTTATTTGAAGTTTTGAGTCATTTTGTGGTACCTTATAAACCAGCATAATCTGGCATTTTTTTAATCAACCTCCAAATATACCATTATTTGAAATGCTGATTAGATTTTGCATATTTGCACTGAATCCTTATTGTTCTATTTCCCGGAATGTAATCAGACTATATTATTCATACAGGGACCTGTTTATCGATGAAACTGAATGGAAGCACAAACACCCTCTGCTGACCCAACCCTCTGGGTTTACAACACACTCCAACCTGGAGAGCACCACAGATGCAGACAGGCTGCTTTTAGTCCTGTGCGAGCCGAATGCACACAGGGGGCTGGATGGGGAGTGGTGTTAGCCTCCTGCATAGCACTGCCTAGGAAGGGATGAAAGCAAAAAGAAACCAGGGTACTTTCCCCACAATACCTACGTATTGTACAATGAAAAATGAAGACGACCGGAGGGGAACGGTGGGGTGGTGCTGGGAGTGCCTTGATCATGAATAAAAATACAGTAAACAGCGCTGCTTCGACATCCTAAGGAAACAGACATATGGGGGTTCAAAGCACTGACGCGGATAGTATGATTTGTGGACAGAGCAAACAGACGGGTGGAAGAAGGTGGGCGAAAAGTTTTCAATTGGGCACCCATGCTTCCTTGCCCTTTCCTTCGTAAATAAATACTTAAATATAAAAGAGAAGCTGTGAAACAAAAGGCATCTATAAAAGATTTATAATAGAAAATAGCTTTGTCTCACAGTGCCTACTCTTGTTGCTGTGGAGCTCTGTAACTGGTTGCAGTGTATCTCTGAGGAAGAAGTTTATAGAGTGCAGTCTTTCTTTGATACAAAGCAATGGAGAAAGAGTTGGCTGCGGCTTTCGATGCTCCTCTACCAGAATGTGCTGGGTTTAGCGCCGTGAAGCTGTGAACGCCACAGTACAGTCCTATGGGAAAATGGCAGTGGCCCCAAAACAGCTGCTGTTGGCCAGACCCTCGTCCCGTCTGCTGAGCTAGGACAGCACTCACCAATAAAGACAAACACAACACTGCTGGCCCTGGAGTGTCATGAACTGAAGGATTGAACTGTGCGCCGTTTAAGATAGACTTTGTTAGGAGAGGCACATCACCGATTGTACTTTGTAAACATATTTAAAACAAGCATTGGCTGCGACCGGGAGTTGTGAGCGCGTGGTGCGCGCATGCGTGCGATGGGGACAAGTGCAAACATTGGCAGCGACCGGGAGTTGTGTGCGCGCACGCAAAAATGAAATAAAAAAGAACGCGTGTCGTGACGCAAGTGGTGCGTGCGCGCAAAAATTAAATTTACAAAACGCGAGTGGTGAAGCGAGTGGTGCACGCGCACAACGGGAAAAAGTGATGTGCACGTTGCGCGCGCTTGTGCGCATAACAGCAAGCTAGTGGCCGGTAAAAGCTGGGTAGCACTTTTAAAACCCAGTAACAAAATGTCTCGCCAGAGCAGCGCATGCACTGGCTCAGGCGAGACCTAAAAATGAAGAGCCAGTTCCCAAAAATGAGTGTTGGTAGGCCGTACCTGCAACCACCACCTCAAATTAAGCACTGGGAATAGACTGACGCGTTCCCTCAGCAGCATATTTTTAGCCTGTATTTAAACTGCACACTGCTCCGGGGTCTCTTAACGCAGTCTACCTAGAAGGGATTTTGTACCAACTGGTTTCAAATGGCTTTATTTTAGCTGTCTCCCGGCTGAAATTGCATTTTCTGCAATAGATGTCAATGGGGAAATTACATTCTCCCAATTTCTATTTTAAAATCTCTCACTTCCCTGCCCTAAAATGTTGGCATGTCTGCTCACAACCAGGCTATCTTTAGAGTCGATTGAAGAGCTACATGTTCGGGGACCGCTGCTCTGCCAGGGCTGACCCTGCTTATGTATCATTAGTTTCTGTAGCTGCTCCTTTACTGCTCGGGCATTGCGCATGTGTCATGTTAGGGCTGCTCATAGACCATGCCTCGACTGCTTGTAGGCTTGTTAGGAGCGGTTCGTGTTACAAGGTGGGAGCTCCTACGGAAAGACTGGAGTGATTTTGAGCTGGGATGGCAGTGCAGTGCCGATGTGTCCGGGGAAACCTAAAATGAGTAAAGGCTGAGGCTGCTCCTGTGTCTTGCTAGGACTGCCCATTGTTTGTGCCAGGACTGGCCAATGCATGTGCGGGCTGGGCAGTTCATGGGCCAGTCTGTAAAGCTTATCAGCTGTCCTTCATGCTGTCTGCCTCCACTTGTCCTGATCGTGCCCTCTGTCCCGTCTACTGCAGCCAATATCCCTGAAAGCCCATTGGTTTGCCAGGGCTAATAGAGCTGCTTGTGATCGGGATTGAGCTGAAGCTGCTCTTGCTGCTTGTAGCCTATGCTGAGGACCCATCAAGTTAAGGGCCTCAGTTATTTGCTGAAGTGGAAAAACTGCCTAGAGGTGAGAAGTGTGTAAAAATGCAAGTCCTGTGCCTCAGCTCTGAGCAGTGAGCCCCGACCCATGAAGAGGCCCTATGAAGGGGCTGGAAAGGCCACAGGAAGCCAGAGAGAGCAATGGGGGTGTGGGGAGTGTGGGGGCGTGTGGGGGGGCATGGATCTGAAGATCTTCTGGAACCTGTGGATAACTGATTCATTCCAGAGAGCCCTCTTTCCCTAAATGCCACTGGTGTATGGAGACCTTGTACTCGGTGCGGCCCAACGCAACTGTTGTTCAGGCAATCCCCCCCCTTCTTCTCCTCTTCCAGCGATTCCTTCTCAACTTCCACTCTTTTCATTCACGGACAAACAAGAATGCTGCGGGGGCCTTAAGAATTTGGTAGAGAGAGTAGTGCTCCTCAGCTGTAGAGACAGCTGCTGCCACAACATAGGACATTTGAAGGAAGGCATCACAGATGCACCCAGGTGAAAGGGAGAGAAAACAGAGACTGGAGTGGATGAAGTCGAGCATACCTGTGCTAGTCTTGACCAACCAAGCATTAGAGGCAGGTAAGTGTGGGTGAATGATAAAAAAAGAGACAGTGGACCTTCCCCATGGCTTTAGATTGACTTTAGATAGTGAGCATATTTGATAGTTGATGCGTAAGTCATTCCTCTGCCTCTAAGATGAACTACTGCAAAATCTCTACAAAACCAGTCCAAACCATTTTGAAATTTTGGCCTAGCAATTCGACTTGATAAGCCCTCCTTAAATACCTCAGTCTTCCATTTCTATCTGTGAATTCTATGAAGTCTCAAGATATCCCAAGATTTATTCCCTTTCAATTTTTAGAACGCATTCATAGCACATCTGTAGTTCACTTTTTTTTTTAACGTTTTGGTGATATCTCTTAACATCAGCAGCACCTTGACACTGAACACCTTGAGCAATTGCTACTTATTTGGCATACTTGGCGGTTGTTAGCACATTGCACTTTAGCACTTTTAGTACCCTCAGCATCTCTAGGTCCTCTGGTTCTTGCTGGTACTGATACGTTGACATTTGGGCCTTGCTATGAATTATTATGCCACTTTAATAACTGTTGAGAAGCGGGAGAACTGAGATGTGTTTTAATTACAATCAATCAATCAATCAATCACAGCATTTATATAGCGCACTACTCACCCAAAAGGGTCTCAAGGCGCTAGGGAGGGGGGGACCATTACAGAAGTCAATGGTGGTCAGATAATAAATTAGCAAACAATTATCTTTGCATTAAGTATGCATCTACGGTCTTGGACAGATGCATAGTCAATAAACGCAGGCGTCAATTTAATGAAGCCAAGATTATCCATGGACTTGGGCACTGTAAACGTCAATGTTGAGCTTGCCAATATTGTCAGTGACCCTATGTCTTCAACTGAGTGGCCCCTAAAAATAAAAGCTGTTCGAACTACATCTATCATAATCACTTCTCCGGGACTAATTGTGATCTCATTTCAAATCCTTGCTGTAGGGTCCTGCAAGGCCCCTATAGACTAATCCAGAAAGAAATCTAAGTACTTGTTCTTTTCAAGCCAGGAATGCCCCAATAGAATTTCTACACCCACAATGAAGGCCACGCAGGTGATGCAGTATTTACAAGCCCCACTGCACATTGGCAGGTCTGAATCCATCTCTGGGCAAAGAGGGCTCAAACGTTGTCTCTGTAACAGGTAGGGTATCCTTTTCCAATAGGTTATCAGGACTCTACATGGCAATGAAGCGCTGGGATTTAATTTTGGGAGAGACCTGGAAGGACAGCCATAATGTGATATATTTAAAGTACTAAGCTGAAGGCTCCTCTGGACAAACAGTGGTCCTAAAAACCTTGGCAGTATTCTCACCATCAATTGCGGAGGTGTGAAGAACCAGGCCTTTAAGGGCCTAGCGGCGCAGGGCACGCCTAAATCTCCGAGTTCACCTGCTTTGTTATACAGAGACACGGGACACTCTGTTAAGCGTAGACAACAGAATTTATTAGCTGCAACTATGCACAGTGATCCTAGAAGTACACAAATGGTATGTTCTCAGGAGACTGCCCCTTTACTCCGGGGCTCACAGTCTTTTATATTCTTTTACACCTGCATAAGAACACTCCCAATGCGCAAAATTTAAACCAATGAAAATATATGTTTTTGGGAAAAACAAGACGTCACATGATTAAATTATCCACCCCCTAGGTCATGTTTTGACTAACCCCACAGGTGATTCAATAATGGTGTCCCTGAGTTAATGAACAGTGGTAAACATGTTTGTGTATAGCAGAAAAGGCCAATTTGCAAGGTAGGATAAGGCGGGGAGAAGGACAATGAAACCAACAGATGGTTTGAGACAAGGATTAGTGAGTCGAGACAAGAATACTGAAGGCCAACAGGTAGTTTGGATAAGGATTAGTGATTCGGACTGATTCCTGGAATCGACTTCACCTCAAGGATAGAGGGGTTATTTGATACGTGGCAGTACGAAGGGCAAGAGTTTTCTGTTCGCCAGACTGCCTGAGTGAGGGCAACACAAAATGGCAGTGAAACACAAAATGGAGTCGGAAACGAATTTCCTCAGACCCTCCTTTTGCCATTACGCAGGCAATACATAAACTCACGTTAATCTGAGTCTATTTCAATAGTCATAATATCTTTAAGCTGTTGTTGCAACATCATTTGTATGTTTTCTGTTTTCTGCGGAATAGGTCTTGGCACACACATGGTGGCACAAAAGCCACAGATGGCGGGACCACATTGTAGGCAGAGGCAACATGAAAAGACAATGGCTAAAATCATTCCCATGAAAGTTAGTATCTTCCATCCCCATGTGTGTGGACTGTAATCCCCAAAACCATCCCATCAGAGACCAACTTCCTTTGTCCTGGCGGATGGACTCAGCATTGTGGTGTAATTTAGAGATGGCCTGGTATACTGTAGGTGCGTTATCAGGTATGTAAACTCAGCAGCTGGATCCGATCAATTTACAGACTCCACCACGGTCTGCGAGAATGATGTCTAACACCATTCTGTTCTGTAATGTCATAAGGCGATCTGCCTGAAGCTCGGCGGTGATGTTACTCAACGCTCCGACAGTTTCATTTATTGTTGCTTCAACTACTCGAATGAGATGCCTGATATTTTTACTATTGGCCATAGGGCCCCAAAATGGGAGGAATCCTTTAAGGAAGTCGCCTCCCTCTTGTCCTGCTGTGTCTTTTTGATCAAAGACACCTCTCTTGTACTTATTTCTATGATGTCCTGAAAGAGCGGTATATGTCGGAGGGAGGAGAAACGCCATATAACAAGTTCCTGAGAAATCGACTGGTAGCCATGTATAGGCTCTATCATGGCGCACGAAATATGTTCCCTGAGATGCTACCAGCGGTGGAGAAGTTTGGGATGCATAGGTATATGTAATGTTACAAATGCTCTTTCCCAATTGGGCCTTAAGACTCTGACCATTTCCTTGGAGACATAGGTGACCTTGGTGAGGTACAGTATATATAGGTGGGGATCTTTTCTTTTTGGCTCTGTCTGTAAGACTTGTGACGTAATGTGTCACGTTCCAATCAATGTATGCTTGTTGTTTGTCAGTAGGGTATTCATTAAATTTGTTGTAGTGTTTTGACATAGCCACTATTCCTTTCATTAGGGCGTCATGACTAACGTCAATTCCATCCCTATACGGACCAACAGGATGTCGATGTTGGTTCTCATAGGCATTGGCAAACATAGAGGTGTAAGCCCAAGCGGATCCTTTTAGGGAGAAGGGTAGAACTAAATATGGCATTCCTTTATCTGTATTATGGGGTAAAAGTCCACAAACCCAGCAATCGGTGTATTGATCACCAATTGATGCTGGTGAAACAATTGAATGAAGGAATTGTTGGGATATTCCATTCTCCTAATTTGCTCATGCTCTGGTAGTGTACGAAATTGGTGTGGGGAAGCAGTAGTGCGAAAAGGTATGGGCTGGGAGGTAGATATATGTTTGTGCTGTATAATGTGAACAATCCAACCCACACATGCTAATATAATACATAAAGAAATTAAAATACACAATGTTATACCACATCTGGTATATAATAATGTGCAATATTTTTTCATTATATTCTTTTCATAATTTTTCTCTAACATAGCAGATTCCATCTTCTAAATGTTGCTAGTGGCAGTCTTCCTTTTTCACTTAGCCGTGATTATCAGCCGTCCTATGACACTGCAAGTCCCGCAGACCTATTGTTACGACTCGGGTCACTAACTAAGGTTCTTACCATGACCCTGCAACCTAATTAGATGGTCAATATCTCAATATCACAAAAAGCACAAAAAAATTCTTAATTGTCCTTAGTTACTTTAGATCTCAAATTGTATCTAGTTTTGTTCGGTACAGTCTGATTCTGAAAAAGTGTCTCTGGATTAGTTGTGTTCAACCTCAGATGTGGTGGGACAGCTTCCTGCAAGACGTCATCATCTTCTTTTTCAGACTGAGTCCAATACAGGTGTGCATCGCTAAAAGGTACAAATCGGGGGATCCTTTCACCTTCAAAATCGCCAATACCTTCGCGGACCCACTGGTCATAAGGCAAAGGCAAGGGTACCTTTTTGCAATGCACACCATGGATCCAGTTCTTTTTGCCAACCACTTTTACAGCTGTACGTGCGGTCAGCAAGACCTGACAAGCCCTTCTCCAGCGAGGTTCCAAATTCTTTGATCACTGAAAATTTTTCACACACACCCAGTCCCCTGGGTGTATGCCATGTCCAGGATCAGTTGAAGCCTGAGGCAAGGCGTCTTGTACCTGTTGGTGAAGGACACATAATTTAGTGGTGAGGTCATGTAAATAATTAATTAACAATGGGTACTCTATCTCAGAATATTTCTTTGGCCTTGGGACTTCCCAAACATTTGCTGGGCGTCCAAACACAACCTCGTAGGGACTGAGTCCCATACGGGAATGAACAGTTGTTCGAGTGGACAATAGTGCTAAGGGTAAAGCATCGGGCCAAGAAAGACCTGTGCTGGCCTGTATTTTTGCTAGTTTAAGTTTAAGAGTACCATTATAGCATTCCACTAGGCCTGCTGACTGAGGGTGATTTGCTGCATGAAATGCATGTCTTATTCCAAGACCTGCACATACTTTCTGCATTATCTGACATACAAATTCACTTACGTTGTCGCTCCAGAGGATTCGAGGCAGGCCGAACCTCGGGGAAAACTCCTTCAAGAGGATTTTAGCCGTAGATAGAGCAGTATTATCCTTTAGGGGGTAGGCCTCTATCCATCTAGAAAACACACATACCACCACAAGGACATACTTGAGGTTATTACATCGCTCTATGTGAATATAATCTATTTGCAACACCTCAAAAGGATATGTTGGAGGAGCAAAATGACCTGCTGGGGTTGGTTATGCATCAAACAAACAATACAGTGTTTAACTAGATTGTCTGTACATTTTGGAATACCCTCATTCTGCCATACAGGAGCCAGAAGTTTGCATATTCCTTTAGCACTGATGTGAGATGGACCATGTGCCATGGTAACAACCGGAAGCACATAGGCATCTGGTAGCAACCAGCGCTGATGTTCAGACAATTCTGTCCAACACTCTGTTGTGTCTAACATTCCTGTAGTCTCTCTCCACTCATTCAATTCTTTCTCTGTAGTTTCTTCCTGAATCATTTTCACATTTTCTATTGTGTCCTCACACATCCCTCCTTGTCTGACCCATCTAGCAGGGCCTGCAACATACATGCAGCTTGTAACGTCTCTGGCTGTTTCTTTCACTGTTTGGTCTGCAAACGCATTTCGTTGACCCACATCATCAGTAATCTTCTTATGCGCACTACACTTGATAATTCCTATCTGAGTAGGCAAGGTAAGTGATTCGAGAAGGTCATTCACCAACTCGCCATGTTGTATCTTAGCACCATGGGAGGTGAGAAACCCTCTCTCCCTCCATAAGCGGCCAAAACTATGGGCCACTCCAAACGCGTATTGACTATCGGTGAACACATTCACTCTTTTTCCTTTAGCCAATACACAAGCTCTAGTAAGAGCTATAAATTCAGCTACCCGAGCTGAATTCTGTCTAATACGTGCAGTTTATACAACTGTATACAAAGTCTCAACTGCATAGGCTGAGGTCGTCTCACCATTGGGGAGTTTAAAACAAGAGCCATCAACCCATAAGATTCCATCTGGATTCAAGAGTGGAGTATCTTTTAGATCAACTCTACCTTTTGTCTCCTCTTCTGTACCGAAGAAACAATCATGTTGTTCTTGAGTATCTGTTTCTTCTGGGATCGGTATCAATGTGGCTGGGTTTAGGGTATTGCATCGTTTAATATGTACATGACTAGCCAAAAGCGTCAGTTCGTACCCTGACAAACGAGCACTAGTGAGGTGTTGAGTCTTTGTCCTATTCAGAAGGATATCTACTGCATGTGGCACCATGACAATAAGAGCATTATCCAATACCAGTCCAGCAGACTGGCGAATGGACACTGCCGTTGCTGCTTTGGCTCTCAAACAACTGGGTAATGCTTTGGCCACTGGGTCTAATGTGGCTGAAAAATAGGCACATGGGCGTTGTTTATCCCCAAATTGTTGCGTTAAAACTGACAATGCACAACTTTCTCTCTCATGGACGTAAAGTGTAAAGGGCTTACTGTAATCAGGAGTACCTAACACAGGAGCAGAACATAGGGCAGTACGTAAATCATTAAAACTTTTCTGACATTCTGTAGTCCACGGGAGAGGTTGGGGTGTATCTTTAAGAGTGAGCGCCAACAGAGGTTTTGCTAGCAGAGAAAAATTCGGAATCCATTTTCTACAATAAGAGGTAATACCCAAAAAAGCACGTACCTCCCTTTGTGTACTTGGGACAGACATTTGAGCAATTGCTTGGATACACTCTGGAGTTAATTGTCTTCCCTTCTTTGACAAGAGATTACCTAAATAGGTAACTTTTTGCCGGCAATATTGCATCTTAGAGGGTGAAACCTTGTGGTCAAGATCAGCCAAGTGTTGTAACAATGTAATAGTAGCCTGTTTACAAATGTCCTCAGAATCAGCAGAAATCAACAAATCATCTACATACTGAATAAGAGTGGCACCTGAAGGTAAAGTGAGAGTATCAAGCTGTGTTTTTAAATCTTGACTATAAATGGAGGGACTCTCACAATAGCCTTGAGGAGCACGTGTAAATCGGAAGCTTCGGCCTCCTAAAGAGAAGCCAAAAATATCTCTACTTTCTTAGGCAATGGGAATACTGAAGAATGCATTCTTCAAGTCAATTACAGAAAACCAAGTAGCAGAAGCAGGTACCGTTGTCAATAGGGCAGTGATATCTGGGACAACGGGAAATTGGGGTACAACAATCTTGTTAACCTCCCGGAGATCGATCACAAAGCGATAAACGGGAGGTTGGGAAGAATCAGTACGTTTAAGAAATTGGTATAATAGGACTATTACATATATTCCCTCTAGTCTCTTCAATCACACCTTTCTGAACCAAATCATAAATAATAGCCAAAAGAGCTTTTTCACCATCACTGGAAATTTTGTACTGGGGAATGCGTGGTAACTTAATATTGGGTTTGAGGGTGACAACCTAAGGTGGAATTTGCAAAAGGCCAACATCATTAGGACCTGTAGCCCAAAGAGTAGTAGGAAGAGAATGCAATTCAGGGGGAAGTTTGTCTTTAGACAGATACACTGGGGAAGTCAATTCCCTACCCAAAGTGAGGTGTACACCAGAAGGAGAACAATGTAGAGTTGCATACAATCTTTTTAATAAATCCAGACCCAACAGATTTTCACCACAACCAGTTGTTAAAATAAGTGGAGCCTCTAGATCATAAGGACCTATCGAGATGGGCAAAATATTGAGAAATTGGGTTTTTAACTGGGGCGCCAGAAAATCCTACGGAAATATTCGTTAAGCCAGACAAAGGTGCCCCAGGAGTTTAGAGTGGATGATAGAACTCTTTGTTGCACCAGTGTCCAATAGAAATGGCTCTGAAACACCTAATGTAACTACCTCAACATAAGGACCATTCTGATCCACTGGAACTGATATGACTCCCTCACTTTGTCTATGGCTGTCCTAGCTAGTATGAAAATCTTGACTCTCATTCTCGTTATAATAATTATCATTGTAGTATTGAGCAGGTTGAGTATTTTGCTAATCAAAATAATTCCTGGAAGTTTGAGGGGGAAAAGAACGCTGATGCTGATCATAAGATGATCTACCTCGTCCCCTACCCCCTAGGCGTTGACTGATAGCCACTTCGGCTACGTGACCCAGACATATCACCAGTACGGTGTAACAAAACCGGGCAACTATTCTTTTTTTTAAATATTTCTTTTTATTAGAAAAAACCAACAAACAAGGCATAAATACAAAATACAGAGTGCATAGTTTGGACCGAGACGGAATAGCCCCTTGAATTATCACAATACAAATAATACTATAATGGGGAGGGGGAGGAGAGGAGGGGAACAAAGAAAATCAATTGAAGGTCAGGGGAAGGATGGAACATCCATGACGGTAGTTGGTGGGGGAACACATATGTCACCCCGATATCGGTTCCAGGAACCCCAAATTCTATGCCATTTCCGGGGGCGACCCCGGGCCAGATACACCGTTTTCTCCCTAAACATGCACCAGTCCATGTTCTCCATCCATACATCAAGAGTGGGAGGTTTCTGAGATCCCCACAGCTGCGCTATATTGCGTTTGGCAAACATGGCTCCCAAGGTCACCCACTGAGTCTGGGCGACGTTGTAATCAGTCGGCTCCCAAACATTCAATAAGCAGGCGCCTAGCCTCGGGCAAGAGAGCAACACCTGTAACCTCCTCTATCACGTCATAGACTCGTCTCCAATAATCAGCGACCGCCCGATACTCCCAAATAATATGAAGAAATGTACCCAACAATCCACAACCCCGCTTACACAAATACCCTCCTCAGTGAAGCCCATCTGAACCAGACGGGGACCAGTGACATAGACCCTGTGTAAGATTTTCAGTCTCGCTGGAATCGCAACCTCCTTAGGAGAGGAGATCGCAGACTGCCAGTCCTCATCATCTTACTCGAGGCCGTCTCGAGTCCAGAGATCACGCAAATGGAGCAGAAGGTCTGTCCTGTCGTTAATCAATTTCTTATAAACCAGGGAGATAGTACTATTGGGCATATGGCCATCTAGCACCCGATCCTCCAGTGGGGTATACTCCGGTATCACTTCCCCCTCCTGAAAGACCGACATCAGGGCATGTCGGACCTGGGCATAGCGGAAGTATTCCGTCGCACTCAAATCAAACTCCGCTTGCAAGGCCGAGAACGGCTTCACTCGCCCCTTGGCCCATAGGTCTCCCACCTTCGTAATGCCGATAAGATACCACTTATCGAATCCTTTAGTATTCCACAATTTGCCTAGTCTATCAGAGCCAAAAAACGGGGTTGCTAATGTCAAACGATCCTTCCATCCCAACGAGTTGGTGACGTCTTTCCAAATACGAACGGCCGACTTCGTAGGCCCCGTCAAAGAGCCAACCACCGATTTAGTATACAACGCCCTATAATAGTCACCACCGGGCAGTAGCCACCGGTCCATAGCAGAACCAGGGTTCAACTTCGGGCCATACATACCATGATTGATTGCTGCTAATTGTGACGCCCAATAGTATCGTTTGATATCAGGAAGGGCTATACCTCCATCATACCATGGGAGTGAAAGTTTAGCAAGCGCTATGCGAGGCCTACCATCCCACAGCAACTTCCTCTGAAGACCCTCTACCGCCCGGAAATAGCTAGCTGGGACCACCTCGAGCATATTCTGGAGGGCGTACAAAAAACGGGGGAGGGACATCATTTTAAAAAGTGCCGCGCGTCCGAGTGGCGAAAGCGGAAGCCTACGCCAACCCGCAACGTCCTGTCTCAGACGTTCCAAAGGCAGGACAAGATTATTTCTATATCGAATGGAGGGGTCCAGAGACACAAAGATACCCAAGTACTTAAACCCTTCCTGTGTAACTTGAATGGGACAATTACGCGGGAGGAGAGGGGGGTCACCACTGAGCACGTAGAGATACGACTTCGTCCAATTGATAACTAGGCCAGAGTTTCTGCCAAAAGAGGTCAATACATCGCACAACACTATCAATGATTTTCTAGGCGAGGTCAAATATAATAAAATATCGTCCGCATATAACGAGATACGATCTTCGTAGTCCGGGGACCACTGAATACCCCTCAGAGAAGGTTCCCAACGGATCCACGCCGCCAAAGGCTCGAGGGCTAATGCAAACAGGAGAGGTGATAAAGGCCAACCTTGACGTGTACCACACCCAAGACCAAACGGATCAGAGACACGTCCGTTAACAACTATCTGTGCAAGGGGGTCCTTGTAAAGAAGCCAAACCCATCCAATAAATTCCGGCCCAAAACCAAATTTAGCTAACGCCGCCCATAAATACGGCCATTCCACAGTATCGAAAGCCATAGTGGCCGACTCATGCAGCGTCGCAGCTCTCATGAGCACACCATGTAGACGTTTGAGATTCAGTGCTGTGTTACGATGCGGGATAAAACCGGATTGATCTGGATGGATCAGATTACTTATAACCGTAACCAATCTATTGGCCAGCAACTTGGCAAGGATTTTAGGTTCGACGTTTAAAAGCGAGATCTGCCGATATGATCCACATTTATTTCTCGGCTTCCCGTCCTCATCTATCACGACAATTGTCGCAAGCCGCTGGTCTTGGGGGAGAAAACCCTGCTCTCGAGATTCTAAAAACATATCCCGCAAATAAGGTGCAATTTTATCAGGTCGAAGTTTGTACAACTCTATCGGCAGACCATTTGGACCCATAGCCTTACCCGAGCGCAGGGAACGCATCGCCAATGCCACCTCGTCCGCAGTTATTTTACTATCCATAAGCTCCCGATCCTCGTCAGATAGACACAGCAGGGCAATATCTCGCAACAATAAATGAGAGTCTTCCTCCGGTCTACTTGAGACCGGAGAGTAGACTGCCCGAAAATGCTCAGCAAAGTTTGCCACTATGTCAGCCGGATCAGTGATCCGAGATCCCTCCGCAGTTTCAAGTTCAGGCACCACTCGACTCGCTCTATCTTTTTTATCCAGCCATGCTATCAGCTTACCCACTTTATCTCCAACATCATACAGACGTCCCTGTTGCTCCCGACCAAGAGCCTTCACAGTGTCAGTAGCTAGCGTCTTATACTCCAACTGTTTCAACCGCAAAATATGCAGCTTTGCGCAGGTTACTTCTTGCCTTAGATCTTACTCCAAATCCGCTATTTCAGTTTCCACCCGTACTATATCCTCAGCTCTCTGTTTCTTGACTCTAGCAATCAGAGACAGGGCCTGTCCCCTCACCACAGTTTTGAAGGCTTCCCACAACTACACCGCGGAGGAGACCGAGCCCTCATTCTCTTGAAAATAGAGATCTAAGGACCGAACCAGCTCTCTACGGGTCTTAGGATCGCGGAGATACCAAGGGTTAATCGGGGCTACCCGTCCCTTGGTTCCCGACTCCAATTCGACCCGAAGCCATATAGGGGAGTGATCTGAGATACCTCGAGCCATATGTTTGACCTCTGCAACAGAGGAAGCCTGTGCTGCTGGTACCAACACGTAATCTATCCTAGAGAGGCTGCCATGTGCGCCAGAGTGAAATGTGTATTGCTGTTGGGTGGGATGTAGCAATCTCCAACAATCCACCAGGCCTAAGGTAACAATCAAACCGGGCAGCCATCCGTGCGCTCCCTTAAGGTCCCTAGGCGGATGTCTATCAAGCATACCAGACACAACAGCATTGAAATCCCCCCCAGGATCAAAGAGCCCTCAGGAAGATCAAGTAAGACCTGCCCCAGATCAGCAAAGGTGGTAGACTGCAAACCCGGAGGTACATAGACAGAATCCAGGGAAAGTGTCCGACCCTCCCAACACCCAGATACGGCAACATATCTCCCCCTATCATCAAGGACTGTATCATCAATTTCCAGCGGGATCGAATTCCGGACCAGGATTCCCACCCCCCGGGAACCGGAGGAAAACCCTGCATGGGCAACAAGACGATAACCCTTCCTGTTCATGGCATGGCATGTATTCCCGATCAAATGGGTCTCCTGAAGTAAGACCACATCAGGGGAATAACGTTTCAACAAATGCAATACAACCCCACGTTTTATCCTATCCCCCAACCCATTCACATTCCAACTCACCAATCTCAACCCTCTACCCCCCCATCCCGAAAAAGGAAAAAGAGCCAACCCCGGTCAGAGTCCAGCACTTCAATGAAAGAGTCTTGCAATATGGTGCCTTGTAAAAAGAGAAACTGGAATCCCAACAAACCCCTCCCCCCCCCTGAAACAACCCCACGGAACACCCCCCACCCTGCACCCCTGCATAAGCCTAAAAAGCCACCCCAACTTGCAGTGTGCCTGTCACCCACACATCTAAACTAAACTACAAAAAGTCAGACTGAGGAGGAAAAAGACCCACCAGAAACCCCATAACCCCCTCTGCTATCTACAAATGATCATATAGCATTATTAAGAGCCCATAGCGCTAGTCTCCGAAACGTCCGCAGAAGCCAGATAGATGATGTTCATTCCTGTTCGGGCAAACCTCCCTCCTCTCCACCGGGCCGCTGCTCCGGATCCGGTCGTGCAGATCGAGTGTCCAGCCAATCAGCTACCACCTCAGGTTTTTCAAAGAAATAGGCCCGCTATTGGTATTCAATCCACAACTTTGAGGGGAAAAGCATAGCATACTTGAGGCCCATATCACTCTCCTTTTTACCCCAAGAAAACTAAGTCTCTGCCTCTGGACCGTTTGGGTAAAGTCAGGATAGAAACTGATGGTAGAGTTTTCGAATGTCAAAGGTCCACCTGTTCGTGAGGCCTGAAGGATCGCATCTCTGTCCCGAAAGTTAAAAATTCGCGCTATCATAGGCCGCGGCGGGGCACCCACCTTCGGCTTACCACCGGGACTCTGTGTGCTCGTTCAACGGTGAAAAATTTACTCAGGACCTTGAGGGCCAGATGGTTGGTAATAAGGTCTTCCACGAAGAGGTCAGCTGCCGGATCCTCCGCCTTTTCCGGAACCCCAACGATACGGATGTTGCTCCGCCGAGCCCTCCCTTCGAATTCCTCCAGGCGACGCGTAACCAGATCATTAGAAGCCCTTAGATTGCGGACTTCAGTCTGCAAGTCTACCACATCGCCCGTCAAACCCGAAGTTTTTATATCCAAAGACTTGACTTTTTTGTTGGTTTTAGTCAAGTCAGTACGAATCAAGTTAACATCTATGGCCACTGTATCCAACTTGTGAGCAAGAGTCTCCATTTGCTTTCCGAGGGACGACTTGATGCCTTCGATGGCAGCCATAATGTCCAGCAAAGTTGGGTCGGTGGTCAGAGGCGTCGCATCCCTCGCCTCCTCCAATGGTCGACCCGGACCGCTGGGCGACCCCTTGACCTGGGTATATCGGTCCATAACATTAGTTTGGGTACATCCACCCCGTCTGGTAGGCTTGGACTTCAGTCTGTCTCCCTCCGGCTTCCCCGCCATTACGGGAGATGTTCAAGTAGAGTCCAGACGGGACCAAAGGGGGGCAACCAACGAAAAAACCAGCCAAAGAAACCACCAGACGATGCCCAATAGCCAGGGATGTCGATCCACACGGCTGACAGCCGTAAAGCGGAGAAAACAGGAGGTGCAAAAATGGCACTCGGTCAGAAGCGAGAGGCGATCAGCCCTCCGATCAAAGATCAGCACATCCAGCAAAAGACGTCAGAGTGATTGTCAGGTCGGATAGGTGTACCCAATGAAATTTGGCTCCGGTGGCGAAAACGAAAGTGAAAGTCAGACCAGCTCCGGACGTCAACCACCACCTCTGGCCGTTGTTATTCAATTACACCCCGGGCACACAGCCAACTCCAGCGCCAGGCTTCCTCGAGTCCAAGGCCGCAAACTGCCCAACACCAAATCTCCGGACTCCCGGGTCCGATCGGGACGTAAGTTGCAGTTTTAGTTTCTCCTGTGGGTCATCTGTACGAAGACGTCAATAACAATCAGGATAAGCCACAGGATAGATGCGGGAGGTTACGGTGGTCTCGAGAGCCCTGTGCTCACGTGGCCATCTTGGTTGCGCGCAAAGCTCCTCCTCCCCAGGCAACTATTCTTGAAGTGACCTTCCTCCTTACAATAAGCACATTAATTGTTAGGACCCAATGGAGACCTTGGAACAAAGGGGTCAGGTTTCTGTAACAGCCTCTGAAATTGGGGAAGTGGCTGATATGAACGCTGAGCAGAACGAGGAGGATAAGCTTGCTGTAAAAGAACTTTCGTTTTGAGGTCTTTATTTTTCTTTTCTGACTTCACTTTCTCCTTTAAATCGCTATTCTCATAATACTGGACCATCGTCAAAATTCCCGAAGGCGTTGCCACAGGCCACGCACTTTCGGACATCTTGAGCATTGTAGACAATTCCGGCAATAAATTAGAGACGAACTTATCTACAAACAATCTCTGGCCACCTGGTGTAGCCATATCTTGTCCACTGTGATCAACAAATGATTCCACGAAACGTGTAAAGAAATCAGACACAGACTCATCCTTCTTTTGCTTACAGGCGGACAACTTATCCCAATTAACTGCTTGTGCTGGCATTAGAGTCTTCATAAGTGTTATTATTCTGTTGGGCAATTCTGTAATCATTGGTTCTGGCTTAGCTCCACCCACTTGTCTTTGATCAGCTTGTAGGATAGCAGCCCAATCACCACCTAATTCAACAGCGTGATCCTCTTTACGAATTTTATTCCATATTTCGGATGGAACTACTTGACCCATCAACATATATATATCTGATAATGTTAGTGTGCAAGAGGACAATGTTTGCACTAATTCTTTATAATATCCTGCTGAAGGTAATGCTTGCTTTAATGCAATAACCTCTGATCTTTTCCACGGAACATGTACCTCAAACTTGCTGGAAATGAGCAAGCACAGGAGGGTTAGCCCCTGGCACAGCATCACGCCATATTGGTTGTACCTCTCACACAGGATATAATTTGTCTGTTGCAACAATTTCTCCTGTCCCTGAATTTTTACAAGATAGAACATCTCTATATGCTACTAAATTCGATATTGCGTCTTTATAATCCTGTCCTATTACTGCTCCAATAGCTACTTCCTTTCTTAATTCTATTAATCCCCTAGGTGGGCCATGCTGGATTGCACTTTCCCACATTTGAATCAATATCTCGCACATGACATTAAAGACATAACGCTGAGTAGATGTAGGCCATTGCATAGCTAAATCTTGGATATCAGATGACCCATACATATTACCATTTGTCATCCATTTTTGAGCCTGAGATTGGAGTATCGTTGCTTCATGAAGATCGAGATGACTCTGACTTCTAAGAGTTCTCTTCATAATAGGGGAATTACGTACTTTATTTATAAAAGGAGAAAAAGCTGAAAAGAAGCCACTATCTTTTCTTCTAACTGATTGTGGAGTAGAAGCTTGTGTCACAGGGGTAGAGACGAATGTCGTTACTGGAGGTATGACAACAGGACCCGCAGTAGTAACTGGGATCATAGGTTGAGGCACAGGCAGAGGCGGAGGTAGAGGTAGAGGTATAAAGGGTAATATAGCAGGTACTGGTGGAGGAGCTAAAGCTGGTACATAAGGCGGTGGAGCAGACAACATAAGGGACATTAAAGGATCTTTTTCATTCTCCTCATCTAATGATGGAGAAGTAGGCAAAGCTGGATAACATTTATCTATTGTCATACGATGTTGGCTATCTAAAACCTCAATCGCACGATCAGTTTCATCGTCTTTGAATTGTTGAGCAGCCTGTATAACAGACATTTCTTTTTCCTTTCTATCTCTTGTTGCTTGTTTTATTTCTTTCTGTTTTGACTCCTTTCGCCAAATGCGAAATGAGTCAAACATTGCCGGCCGGGCTTTTCTCTTAAATAGTCTTTCCTCTAAATTATCCAACACACATGGCTCAAAACTACCATCCTTCGGCCATTGTAAAATACCGTCATTCTTAGTGTATTTTTCCCAAAGGTCGACAAAGATGATAGGACCAGTACCATGTTTGGAATAAACTTCATATTTTGGAGTCCCTACTGAAGGCACTGGACAAGTGTCCTCTAGTCGGGAATCTCTTAAACAACAACAACAACACCATCTTTTGAACTTACTGAAACCAGGCATCGTTATTTCACTGGCCCTCTTACTAACATCAAGGGGTTAATCAACTAACACAGTACAAATGTACTCACCCCTCGGCTTCGGTTATTGCAACAATCGAATCAATGCAAAATCAAAAATAAAGATGTGGGAGCTACCCACAATTACTTAACCAAATTGTTCTCTCACACCAACTGAGGCCTATCTATCGTCTCGAAATGCCAGTCATTACCAATGCGAACCAAAGCAGGGCGGCGGTCAGGGCAGCAGTCATCAGCAGCCGTCGGAAAGGAGAAGCCGCATTGCAAAGACCTTCGGTCCACTTTTGACATGCAGGGGTCACTTATGTGGTGCGCTTCCTCCGGAATTTTCTCACGTAGCTCCACACGACCCTCGGGCTTGACCACGACCTTTGAAGCCGCCCAACGTTGGGCGCCAATTGAAGAACCAGGCCTTTAAGGGCCTAGCGGCGCAGGGCACGCCTAAATCTCCGAGTTCACCTGCTTTGTTATACAGAGACACGGGACACTCTGTTAAGCGTAGACAACAGGATTTATTAGCTGCAGCTATGCATAGTGATCCTAGAAGTACACCAATGGTATGTTCTCAGGAGACTGCCCCTTTACTCCGGGGCTCACAGGCTTTTATATTCTTTTACACCTGCATAAGAACACTCCCAATGCGCAAAATTTAAACCAATGAAAAGATATGTTTTTTGGGAAAAACAAGACGTCACATGATTAAATTATCCACCCCCTAGGTCATGATTTGACTAACCCCACAGGTGATTCAATAATGGTTTCTCTGAGTTACTCAACAGTGGTAGACATGTTTGTGTATTGCAGAAAAGGCCAATTTGCAAGGTAGGATAAGGCAGGGAGAAGGACAATGAAAACCAACAGATGGTTTGAGACAAGGATTAGTGAGTCGAGACAAGAATACTGAAGGCCAACAGGCAGTTTGGATAAGGATTAGTGAGTCGGACTGATTCCTGGAATCGACTTCACCTCAAGGATAGAGGGGTTATTTGATACGTGGCAGTACGAAGGGCAAGAGTTTTCTGTTCGCCAGGCTGCCTGAGTGAGGGCAACACAAAATGGAGTCGGAAACGAATTTCCTCAGGTGATAACTGAGCTCTGTCCCTTCGTGGCGGAACCATCAAAGTAAATTAGGCATGTCAAGTTGCTTTTGACTCTTAAGCATACCAGTATATCCTGTTCTCGATGCTCTGCATGATATCTCAGGAACTTTAGACAGCATTAAGATTCTACCTTCTATAATTGGTTAGTAATCTGAATAAAGGGAAAATGGATAGCTGAGAAACTCTAACTGATCCTTGTAGACATGACACAACTGATATACCTCCAGATGTCCCTGGGTTAAATTCTAGTGCTGGTCATAAGAAAGATAACATCAGATAGAGCTTGCACCTAAGGCCTCAACAAAATCTCTCTAGAGAATAAGATGCACCACTGCATTGAGTAAAATGGGTCACCCTATAGACAGGCCTAGAGGATCACTCGACATAATGCTGGACTCAGAGGACTGAGATCCTACTGAGGAGGCTATCATTGACATCCCAGTGGAAAATGTCAGACTTTATATTGTCTGCAGCAACCTGAAAATTAGAGAACTCTGTAAAACAAAGAAACTTTTATTAACTTGCAGTCAGCCCAGAGGTACCATCTCTTTGGCATCTAATTGTTCTTCCACAAATAAAAAGGTATTTCCATCTTTCACTCTTTATGCAGGAAAAAGGTAAAATGAGGAGCAGAGGCGAGGTTCATCTGAGCCAACAAAAGTGAGAACTGAGGAGGCATTGTTGTATGAGCCACATGACCACAATTTGGCTATTGTGCGACCTGTTAACAAGCCACCTGCTGAGTCCCTGTCGTGTCAACTTTAAATGCCCAAGCCGAAATCTTTTCACCTGTGTTACTTGAAGATTAAAAAAGTGCCCCATTACCTCCAGCTGTGACGCAGTGGGGAGCCTTTACATATATTAGTTGGATTTGATGCCTCCCTGTGCTTCAATGAGTTAATTTGATATCCTTAATAGAGGTAATCTACCCAGGCAACTTAAACACTTTGAGACATTGGAAGATATTGGGACACTTTATAAACTTTCTATATAGAAGTCAACTGCTGCACTCCAGATTTGGTAGTTGCTTTAAACATCTAAGAATGAAAATCGCTCACATAAACATCCTGAACTACAGGTTCATTGAGCTTCTTAAACGTAGCCACGGTAATGGAAGGATCATGATTGTGGTCGCCAGTGACTCAAATACAACATTTGAGCCAACTAGAAATGATATATCTATTTGTGAGGAAGATGATCAGGTCTGGGTATCCCCCGGAATGGAAGAAAATATATTAATTACTGCCTGAGTGTGGGCTGCCACCTTGCGTCTGTAAACCTGCTGCACAATTCAGGTGCATAGATTGGTAAAACACTCTGAGGTATAAACACTCTCAGGTTTAAGCACTCTCATGTTTAAACACTCTCATGTTTAAACACTCTCAGGTATAAACACTTTCAGGTATTAACACTCTTAGGTATTAACACTCTCAGGTATTAACACTCTCAGGTTTAAACCCTCTCAGGTTTAAACTCTATCAGGTCGCACTCTCAGGTTTGATCACTTTCAGGTGTAAACACTCTCAGGTATAAACATTCTCAGGTTTAAACACTCTCAGGTTTAAACACTCTCAAGTATTAACACTCTCAGCTTTAAACACTCTCAGGTATAAACTCTATCAGGTATTCGCACTCTCAGGTTTGGCCACTTTCAGGTGTAAACACTCTCAGGTATAAACCCTCTCAGGTATCACCACTTTCAGGTGTAAACATTCTCAGGTTTAAACACTCTCATGTATAAACATCCTCAGGTTTAATTACACTCTTGGGCATAAAGACTCTCAGATATCAACACTTTCAGGTACAATCACTCTCAGGTCTAAATAATCGAATCCGCAGAATTTTTGCTTTTAGCTAGTCTTAGCGCCAAGATGCCCCATGGCATACGTTGCGCTTTACAAGGTTTAAAAAATCTCAGGTATAATCACTCTCAGGTTTAAACACTCTCATGTATAAACAGTCTCAGGTTTAAACACACTATTGGGCATAAAGTTTCTCAGATATAAACACTTTCAGGTACAAACACTCTCAGGTGTAAATACTCTCATTTATATACACTCTGTGGCATAAACACTCTTATGTTTAAAAATTCTCAGGTATAAACACTCTCAAGTTTAACTACTCCCCAGCTATATAAATGCTTTCAGGTATAAACACTTTTAGGTTTAAACACTCTCAGGTATAAACACCCTCAAGTATAGACACTTGCAGGCTTAAACATACTTAGGTATAAACGCTCTCAGGTATGAGGACTATCAGGTTTGACCACTTCCAGGTATGAACAATCTCAGGTTTCAACACTCTCAGGAATAAACACTCTCAGGTTTAAACACGCTCTCAGGTATAAAGACTCTCAGTTATAAACACTTTCAGGTGCAAATACTCTCAATTGTAAACACTCTCATGTATAAACACTCTCAAGTATCAACACTCTCAGGTTTAAACACTCTCATGTATAAACAGTGTGAGATATTCAACTTTAAAGATAGGCCACATAAAAGCACAATTAGTGACATCATGTTGGACCTTCGTAGTGGAATCTAGCCAACAACATGGCGATTGCGAAGGGCTTATAAAGCGCCCATGATCTTTTAGTCTTTAACCTTTTGTCTAGTATCTTTAAATACCATGTATGCTCTGTTAATTGTTATGACAACTTAGTAGTGCCAAATACTCGACGCAGGCTGAGGTGGATCCCATTGAGGGACGTGCTATACTGCCATATATACTAGTCTTCATTGCTTCGGTTATGGGGTCATTGAGTCTTGCATTCGTCTAACTGTACCAGTGCATTGCATTACACATAGTGTTTTTTTTAAACTATCACTGTAAAAGACACAACAATTACCATTGCCAAGAGGGTTATGTGACTGAAGGTACAGAAGTGGTAGGGTCACGGAAATCTCTCTACTGATAGCCATAAAGAGCAAGATTCAAACAGAGAAAAAAGTACCTAGGAGATTTTAAAATGTAATTCTGGTAAATAGTAAAGAGCCGCTTGAGGCAGTTAAAACTGAAGATGCAAGACTCTATGATAGCAAAAGCCAGTATCTGGAATTGTGCGACAGGGTAGCACCAAATTATGTGGCAAGGTTGACTAAATTATGCAGTCTGAGCAGGCAAATTATGCGGCACAATGCAGCAAAAACATTTATTCTGTTACTTCATTTGTTTTTTAAATCTGCAGATTATTCAGAAGGCGATAGATTATGTGGCAAAAGCGGCAAATCCACCATTATGCAAAAAAGTGGGGGTCACGGAATTGCATAGCTTTAGTGATCCTGCGTATACCCAAATATTGCTTGTTTGGTGATTTCTTTTTATTATACTACAAGGCCATACATCCTGCTACTGAGTTGCAGATTTGTGCCATTTGTCATGGCCACATATTCTTAGGATGGTATGTAACGGTGATGATGCCCCTGTGCCCTAACAAAAGACCCTCTACTGTTTCTCTTTGGAGGTTGTAACATTGGTCAACGCTACTAAGCAATTTTGGACTGCTCTTAACGTGTTTTCAGGTACCCAAGCAGATTTACATCAAGTCCATCTAGCAGTCTGACTATCTACCTTGTTCACCAAATCTCCCTTCTATTGGTGCATTTTGTTGTGGTTTCATTCACTATTCAAATTTTTCATCACAAGAGTATTGCACCATCACTCCACAATGTCCTTGCCCAAGCAAGGAGGTAGATGCTATTTGTATTTGTTCTTGTGCTTCTCTCATCCTTTTACTCACCAACAGTAAAAAACAAGATTGAGCTGGTAGACATTGCTGGAGTGGATCTGCAATTAGACCCTTCTATAACCACACCCACTAGCTCAATGCTTGGATGGACTTTGGAGGGGCTGGAGAATCTGTCCAAGGTCCATCTGATGTGCTGATTTATTTGTGACATACGTCACAAACAATCTTACCCACAAAGTAATGAGGTAGGCCAGAAGCGAGCACCAGGCCACTTCATTTAAAAGGTGTTGGTCCCCAGAAGCGGTTGGGTAAAGGCAATGACACATTTTTGTCCTGTACCCACAGCACATGGAGGTGTTTGTCCACCATCAGGGAGAGAGCAATAATACTCAAATATAGTTTCCATGTAGAGGATGGTCATTTTAGACGTAGGATCATAAGAAAGCAACAGCCTAACAGGTCAAGAATCTGGACCCAAAAGATGCAATGAGTTACCCCCCCAAAAACAATTCCAAGAAAGAAATGACTCAAACAGATGGACTCACCAAAGAACAAAAATATATTTCCACTACATGTTTTCCTTAGGTACTACAAGTTTGTTTCTTGGATGTATATACCACCATGTACTGCTAATTACCTCTAATATTACATCACTCCTAACATGTTCAATGACACCATTGATAACATCCCTGCAACATCTGAAATGACATCCTTGAAGACAACACTGTACATGAGGGTGTGCCAGTTATAGTTACTTTAGGTTACAATTTATAGTTGTTTGAGATAACTATTACTGGTGAATTTCAGTGGTTTTGTTTGTTTAAAATGGTGGGTTTTAACTGACGTTTTCCCCTAATTACTAACGTCCATTAAATCTTTTTTTCCCAGTGAGATATATATATATATATATATATATATATATATATATATATATATATATATATATGTGTGTGTGTGTATCATCAAGTGTCAGGACTTCCTGAAGAGACACTTTCATGAGTTATTTAAAGATCAATAGAGCATAGAAAAGTCAATTGTGCATTCTTTCCTGCTTGTGTTTGTTCTGATTCTCCTTAAAGCAGTTGTTAATGAAGTTAGGGGCACTGGTATCTTTATTATTCTGCTGGCTCCTTCAACTGCAATAGACATTGCACAACTGAAACAGTAAAAATCTGACTCTATGTGGAAATGTCCAAAATACACTGTTTCCTTCTCTACGCTGCTATCATTCTAATAATAAATAACCCACCATGGCAAAGGTGGCATTAATGGAAACAAACTACAAAAAAATTAAATTGTAACTGAGAATACAAAAACAAACACTCCTTCATAATATGCCCTAATGGATACAACTAAAAGTGACTTGCAAATAGACTGTTTCTGAACAAAGTTCAAATTATATGACAGTACAAATTCAGGTTAAAACTAAAGTTCAACAGAAAAAACTGAACACTGAGCTGCCAGTGGTGCAAACAACTAGTCAGGATCTTCCTGGTTTACTGAGTGCCATCTGACAGCAAAACAGAGCAGAGGAGACAGATCAGCAGGCTCCAGTGCAAAGACCCACAACTAACAGAGAATGTAATTATAGCACTCGAAAACCAACACAACCGCTTTACGCGTTTCAGGCGAAGAACCGTCAACTGCTCGAAGTAGATAAGTACTAGCAGCCACCACCCAATCCGCTTACAAGTAAGGAAAATGTAAAAAGATGTTTGCAAATGATAAAACTGATTTATTTTGTAACCTGGAAATTGACAAAAGAGCAATAGACTAGACCTTTGCTGGCTCTATTGTAGAGTTATCCAATAGACAGTCTGCCATCTTCAGCCTCATCTTAAACATGCAGGCTGATTCTCACCCAGCTTTGGGTCAGCTTGAAATAATGGAGTGATAGAAGTAAGTAAGCAAGCAGATATCAATTGCTGCTAGAGGCATGGCACGGTTTTTAATATCCCATGGCTTTTTTACAGTTTGTCATCGGCTTGCGCCGGCCTCACTCCTGATCTGCGGGTTAGGTAAATTTGCCTTTTTGATGGTCTCCTCAGATTCTTTGGTATCAGATTTCTCCTTGTTGCCAATTTCTTTTTTTAAATATGTATGAGCTGACAGCCAGGAGCTCCCTTTTCATGACTCTGCTACTCATGGCTCAGTCCCCATTCTGCTGCCAACATGAGTCCACAATGTTTGCCTTCCTAAAGTAAATGTTTTATATATCCAACACTGTTCGCTGTTTCTGTTCTTTATCTAAATATTGCACATTTAGAAACAAAAATGTTTGCAACTACGATCCTAGCCCGGTGACCAGCTGCAGCAGAATCTTGCCAAACTACTTTGCTGCTCTCTATGACCTTGTTGTGGGGGTTTCAGCTTAAATCTGGGGAGTACCTTCAATCTGCAGTAATGTCACCCCTGGACCGGATTTACCGTTGAAATCGTCGGATTTGGCCTTAAATGTTCTCAAAATGTGCTCCGTATTTGCTCTTCCTTTCTATTGGAAGATATTTTCAGAACGTCCTTAATAATAACAAATAGGAATGAAAACAAACACTTCCTTTTTACGTCTGCCTTATAGACAGCCCTAATAATCTTGCCAATCTCAAGTAATAAAACGATCATGAATGAAAAATGCAAACACACATACATAGAGGGACTATCAGTCATTTCTCATCATCCTTTTTTCTGTTCTCCTATGATGCACTTTTTGTCTATGCACAGCACAGGGCTGTGTGTCAGACCACTTTAGCCATTGGCTCTCTTGCTCAGTGAGTGTTGGCACTTCGTCAGATCAGGTGTTCACTTCTGCCTAATAAGAACAGGCGAGCAAACACTATGCTTTGCCAATGCTTCTATTCTTTCTCTTAGTGCAAAGTCAATATCCCTTTTCTTTGTGCCAATGTATATTAATTTCCTGTGATGTATATTAAAACTAAAAAGGCTTTCTATACCTGCTATAAGAACAACCTCCTAGAAAGCATGTGTTCTTTCTTTTTGTCACTTTTCCTTGTTTATGACATTTGCTTGTAGTAAAACATATTTTATTTCATTTCATTCATTAATAACTTTATTTTGATTATAAAAGATCATAACAATACAATAAAAACATGTATAAGATCAACAATTGTTACACATGATAACCATACAAGCCAGAAAAAAACCAAAGGTTAAGCCTTGAGCAGTTGGGTCAGAATCACTTTGTGCAGAACATTTCACCAGTCCTATAGTTTACCTCTACAACTAAACCTATACATTTTCATAAAGCTATGTCAGAAGAACAGAATTTGCAATAAAGAGCATTCTCTTTTTCCACACCACATTTAAACCCCAATTGACACCCTTTTACACCCAAATGACAAATGAGAAATAGCAATGGGCCAATAGGCAATAAAGTGCAAGTTATTCTTTCGGCTTCTCGACAGCATGTCTATCATACCTAATGCAATAAAGTTCCATTATAATTAAAACATAACTATTAAAATATTCTAAAACTTTGGTTAAAATAATCACAAAGTCAGGGATAAATTATGAGAGGAATACATAAATGCTGTCTACATGGGCTTGCAGTAGCATTCGGTACAGTATGGGAGCTGCCTAGCCCTCACACATGGGTGTACACAGAATTGTGACAACTCCTATTCACTAGCTTGGATACACTTTGCTCGCAATATCCAGGTGGACATAAAGTATTTTACTACAGCAAAAGCCACAACCTGGAATTGTCTGTCCTTAGAATCCTGAGAGCCTTCAGGTGCCTCCTAATACCCAACCTTCATCAGTTGTTGCGTCTGGTGGCCATACGCAGAGCAGAACAAAAAGGATATGGGATGCGGTCTCTGTAAGCCCTCTGCAAGCTGGACACACTACTCCCCCAGGTAGTTCGTGGGTCTACTTGATTCCGAAATCTCTAGTGGGAAGGCACTGATACCTAAATTGTAAATTCAATTTACAGGCCGAGATTTCATCAATCGTCTTTTCATATGCTGGAAGCGGTTTAACCCTAATGAATTCTATTGTAAGAATACCTCTGCTTCCACAAATAATTTCAACAGATACATGTACCCAGTGTAGTGATTTAATATCCATTTTAGACATACAGCTTGATTCCCTGGGCATGCCCAGATCCTCTCTAACCCCAGTTTCCTTAACGCAGACCGAACATGCATTAGCCATGGTATTTTTTTTTTATTCATAATTTATTGGTAACTTAACAATTGTCACTTGCATATTCACTGCAATATACATTCTTTTACAATTTTGAAAAAAAGCAGTATTGTGTACAGTATTACAATCAGACATTACAGTTCAATGACCCTTCTTTGTGACATTTCTAGTTCCACTGTTGGGGAGATGCACAGTTCCCCCCAATAGGCATGCCAGGTACCCCATTTTTTGTCCCATTTTTTAGGGCATCCTATAGTTTTGTAGTCCTCCTTTTTGGCTACCATGCATCTGTCCATTTCCGCCACCTATCCTATTAGCAACGGTCGGTCTACTGCTCCTCATTTCATAGCAATGGCTCTTTTAACCAACGTGTATCCCAGAGTAGTGTATTGCTGCTCTATGTCCATGAGATCGGTTGCTTCCAAGATGTTCAGAATCCCCAATGAGGGTGTCAATGCGAGTTGCTTCCCTAGCGCAGCTTGCATCTTACTTGTGGCCCTTTCCCATATGTGTCGTATCAGAGGGCAGTCCCATAGTATATGATAAAATGTGGCTGTTTGTTTACAGCAGCACAGGCAAAGCGCATCTTGCCTAGTCCCTATCTTAATCAAAGTCACCACGGTGAGGTATGTCCTATGTAAAACCTTCAGTTGGATCAGTCGAAAGAGATGTTTTATAGCTACCACTCTTGGGGACATGAGGGCGGTTTGCCAGTCCTCAACTTCGATTTGTCCCAAGTCTGTCTGCCATTTGTCCCGGCGGGTAAGGAAGGGATCTGGTATGTTATTGCATAGCTTACGCTATGTAATGGAAATGGCCTTAGTCAGGAGAGGTTCTGACAACAGTCAATCCTCCAGGGGGTACGTGTCCGGTATAGTCGTCAGATCTGCGAGAGCTGTATTTAGCTCGTGGCGAATTTGTAGGTATCGAAACACCTCCTTAAGTGCCAGCTCATACTTAGCTTGCAAATCTTTAAAGGTAAGTATCTTCCCCTTCTGTAGGAGATCCCCAACAGTAGAGATTCCTATGGTATCCCACCTATCAAACCCTGCTTGATAGCATAGTAGTCCCAGCTGCTGGGATGACCATAGGGACGTTGCTTTTGTCAGTTTTCCCTTCCAGCCCAGGCGTTTGGTAGCTGAATGCCAGATGGAGGTCGTGTGAGCCATCGGTCCTAGACATCTCCCCTTGCGGGGTCTGGCGTATAGGGCTCCCAGATACCCCTCTCGTCCAGTCTGATACCGCCCTAGTCAGTATGCCGGGTTCGTTGGGGTACTGTACAGCCAGTGGTTAATCACTACCAGTTGTGATGCCCAATAATAGAGACGTATATCTGGAAGTGCAATGCCACTGTCATACCTCCCCTTTGTCAATTTTGCTAGGGCAATACGCGGCGTCCCACCGTCCCAGAACAACGTCTGAAATTCCGCTTTAACAATGTTAAAATATGAGTCGGGAAAGAGTACGGGCAATTTTGGTGTGGGTAGAGGAACCGTGACAATGCTAGCATTTTAAACAGGGCCGCACGACCTAGCAACGATAATGGCAGCGACCTCCAGTGTTTGACTTCTTCTCTAAGTCTTTGGAAGGGGACTCGGAGGTTCTTGTCATAAAATGTTTTTGAATCTGGGGTAATATGTATCCCCAGGTATGGGAAACCTTCCCTAGTCACTTCAACATTACACCCTTTGGGTAACCTAGGTGTAGGACCATGGAGAACAAAAAGCACTGATTTTGCCCAGTTAATGGCATAACCTGAGTACTTGCCAAAGTTTGTAAAAATATTTAAAACTCTATGTATCAAGGTGTAGGGGGAGGCTTGATAAATCAGGATATCATCAGCGTATAGTGATATTCTGTCCTCAGTGTATTCCTCCCATTTGAGGCCCCTAAGAGCTACATCCCGTCTCACCCACAACGCCAGCCGTTCCAGAACAAGGGCGAAGAGCAGGGGGGACAAGGGGCAATCCGCTCTGGTCCCCCTGCGCAACGTGAACACCCTCGACGTTCCATTAATAACCCGCACCTGGCCGCGTAGCTCAGTGTAGAGCAATCAAACCCAGGCTATAAACTTTGGGCCAAATCCAAAGCGAACAAGTGCTTCAAAAAGATAGGGCTATTCTATTGAATCGAATGCCATGGAGGCATCCAAAGACATAATCACCGTGTCCTCCTCCACACATTGCTGTCGTGCTAACACATTATGTACCTGACGAATGTTCAATGCTGTTTTCTGTACGGGCTCAAAACCGTATTGGTCTGAAGAGAACAAGGGAAGGTAGGACAGTATTTAAGCATGATGCTAACAATTTGGCCAGGATTGTGGCCTCCGCGTTGATTAAGGAAATCGGCCTATACGAGCCACAACAATCTGCTGGTTTTCAGAGCTTACGAATTACCACTTTAGACGCCAGTCTTTGTTCTGCAGGCAGTAGACCCCTCTCAAGGCCTTCTGTGTACATGTGATTAAGGTGGGGTGCTATATATAAGGCCATTGATTTGAGGAATTCTATCGGAATACCATTAGGCCCCATTGCTTTCCCTGACTGAACGCTAAATATAGCTTTGCAGATTTCATCTTCTGGGATGTCTGCTTCAAGGTCAGCCCTATCTGTCTCAGATAATGAGGGCAAGGACATATCTACCAGCAGTTGTCGAGAGTCTTCCGACATGTAAGTAGTGGAGGACGTATACACCTCCTTCAGATAATTCACAAACATTTCTGCTATTTATTGAGGGTCAGATATCAGCGTACCCATGTCAGTGAATAATTCAGGCACCCATCTCTGTCCTTGCTCCCTCCGCTCCAGCCAGGCCAGCATCTTGCTCGCTCTGTCCCCCATTTCGTACACCCTATGTCCTATGGAAAGTAGTCGTGCCCTTGCTTTTTCTCGCGTTAGGGCTTTAAACTCAAGACGTTTAATGGTCAAACGGTGCACCGTGGCCTCACTAGGTGAAGAGTTATGTTGTGTCTCTAGCTGTTGAAGTTCATTCTCCGCCTTTTGTATGTGTTCATTATGGTATAGAGTAAAAATATTGAGTTTTTAATATCGATATGCATTAATAGCGATTACAAAAATATAGAATGGACACAATATCGACTGGACAGAATATAGACTACATAAATATCAAATAGGATAGCATTAATATCGAATCAAAAATATAGAATGGACATAATATCGAATGGACAGAATATAGACTACAAAAATATAGAATGGACAGAATATAGACTGCAAAAATATCGAATTTGAGGTAAGTAAGTTAATATCATTTTTTAAAGTGTTTTTTATGTTAGTATATGTTTGAAGAGTGTATATTTAGTATATTATTTATATTAATTAATTATTTTTATGGTATTTAATTTTTGCGTAATATAATTCTGTCCCGGGTTGTGGGTTTATAGGGGAATAGGGTGGGAAGTAATTTAATTATAATTAATTAAATATGTTAATTTATTTATTGGTATTTATTTTGAATTGTTAATTAATTATTAATTGGTAATTAATTAAAATATAATTGGTAATTATTTTTAATTGATTAATTGATAATTATGTTAATTTTAGTAATTTATTTTCTGTAGCGGGTTGTGGGTTTATAGTGGGAATAGGGTGGGAAGTGATTTAATTATAATTAATTAAATATGTTAATTTATTTATTGGTATTTATTTTGAATTAATTGTTAAATAATTATTAATTGGTAATGAATTATAATATAATTGGTAATTAATTTTAAATAATTGATTAATTGATAATTATGTTAATTTTAGTAATTTATTTTCTGTAGCGGGTTGTGGGTTTATAGGGGAATAGGGTAGGAAGTAATTTAATTATAATTAATTAAATATGTTAATTTATTTATTGCTATTTATTTTGAATTAATTGTTAATTAATTGTTAATTGTTAATTAATTAAAATATAATTGGCAATTCATTTTAATTAATTGATTAATTGATAGTTATGTTAATTTTAGTAATTTATTTTCTGTAGCGGGTTGTGAGTTTATAGGGGAATAGGGTGGGAAGTAATTTAATTATAATTAATTCTATTTTTTAAATCTTTTTATTTTATCTAATTTTTAATTATTTAGTAATTGTTAATTAATTTATTGTTAATTGGTAAATAATTTGTATTAGTAGGTAAATATTTTTATTAATTAATTTTTATTTGTATTTTTAATTGATTAATTAATATATTAAATAAAAGTGTTAATTATTTTAATTAATTTGTAATTGGTATTAATATTTATTTAAATTTTATTTATATATGAAGTATTTACTTTCCCTACTGTTGCACTCACTGGAGGGGGAATTGTAATTTTTACCCTCCTTCTATCTAACGCTTTCCCTACTGTTGCACTCTCTGGAGTGGGAATAGTAATTTTTACCTTCCCGGTATCCAATGCTTTCCCTACTGTTGCACTCACTGGAGTGGGAATAGTAAATGTTATGCCTACGCTATCCAACGCTTTCCCTACTGTTGCACTCTCTGGATTGGGAATAGTACTTTTTACCCCTACGCTATCCAACGCTTTCCCTACTTTTGCACTCTCTGGAGTTGGAATAGTAATTTTAACCTCCTGCTATCCAACGCTTTCCCTACTGTTGTACTCATTGGAGTGGGAATAGTAATTTTTACCCCTATGCTATCCAACGCTTTCCCTACTGTTGCACTCACTGGAGTGGGAATAGTAATTTTTACCCCCTACGCTATCCAACGCTTTCCCTACTGTTGCAATTTCTGGAGTGGGAATAGTAATTTTTACCCTCCCGCTATCTAACGCTTTCCCTACTGTTGCACTCACTGGAGTGGGAATAGTAAATTTTATGCCTACGCTATCCAAAGTTTTCCCTACTGTTGCACTCACTAGAGTTGGAATAGTAATTTTTACCCCTACGCTATCCAACGCTTTCCCTACTGTTGCACTATCTGGAGTGGGAATAGTAATTTTTACACTCCCGTTATCCAACGCTTTCCCTACTGTTGCACTCACTGGAGTGGGAATAGTAATTTTTACTGCTATGCTATTTAATGTTTTTTCTACTGTTGCACTCACTGGAGTGGTAATAGTAAATTTAAGCCTCTCGCTACCCTATGGTAAATATATTGTATATTTTTTATTAATACTATGTTTATATATATATATATATATATATTACCTACTGGCGGTCGCCAGTAGGTAGTTATAGTTAGGATTGATTTCCATAGGGAAATCGTAACATTCTATTTGGAATAACTTTGGCGCCGGTGGAGGAATCTGCCTGAAATTTTCAGCAACTTTGCTTCGCGGAGCTCCGGTCCTTCCCTGAAAGTTTGGGGGGGATTCGTCAAGCGGGGGCCGAGATAAAAGGGGGGTTCCAAAATGTGTTTTCCCCATGTTAATTTCTATAGGGCGGTCGGTCGCACTTTTAGCTCGAACGGCTGAATGGATTTTCACCAAACTTGGCAAATCGATGTGCCTTTGCTATGTCTCAAGATATGTGCTCCAGAGGATTTTGAGTAATTTAGGTTCAAAAAAATTTATATATCTATAGCCGCGCCCCGGTACGCGCACCGGGGAGCGCTCCGGGGGCGCCATGCGACTTGCGCACGGAAAGCTGATTGGCTCTCGGGTGTCTGTAAACATTCGAAACAGTCCGGAGTGGCCGCCATCTTGTGTCTCGGTAGGATCGAGACACAAGAGGTGGTAAAAACAAAGGGGGAAATAACCAAAAGGGGGCAGGGTAGACCCCCCCTGACCCCCTAGGTTTGATGTGGGGGCCATAAAAGGGTCCCTCGGGTAAAAAAAAAAAAAAAATCGGTTTTCGCGGGGGGAGCGCCCGGTACTCGCACCGGGGAGCGTAGCATGGGCAAAACCCTGTTCATTCACTGCGTCACCTCTACGACCCTTTCTTGCATCAATATACCCATTTTGCATACATTACACCTGACGTAGGTATAATGTGGCGCAGGGGTTTACAAAGTGACGCATCTACCTAGATGCGTCACTTTGTAAATATGACTCAATAAGGTGCATTTTTAACAGCACTGGTGCGTCACAAAAAGTGACGCACCGGTGGCGTAAAAGTGACGCATGGCCTCATAAATGAGGCCTTCAGTCTTCTACTCATGTGTCATATTAAATATATGACGTATTATGTCGCAAGTACTTTTAGATACATCAGTATTTCAGACGTATCTGTAAGCGCAAAAGTGATGCATTGCTGGAGTGTGTCACAAAAATGATGCAACTCCAGCAATGCATCCTTTCACATGGGGCCAGGCCCCATGTGAAAGGGCCTGCATCAGTCTTACGCCTGCTGTGAAACAGGCGCAAGATTTGGACGCAACAGCGTCATAAAAGTGACGTAGTGATATCTCATAGATTTTACTGCGTCACCTCTACGACCCTTTCTTGCGTCAATATACCCATTTTGCATACATTACACCTGACGTAGGTATAATGTGGCGCAGGGGTTTACAAAGTGACGCATCTACCTAGATGCGTCACTTTGTAAATATGACTCAATAAGGTGCATTTTTAACAGCACTGGTGCGTCACAAAAAGTGACGCACCGGTGGCGTAAAAGTGACGCATGGCCTCATAAATGAGGCCTTCAGTCTTCTACTCATGCGTCATATTAAATATATGACGTATTATGTCGCAAGTACTTTTAGACACGTCAGTATTTCAGACGTATCTGTAAGCGCAAAAGTGATGCATTGCTGGAGTGTGTCACAAAAATGATGCAACTCCAGCAATGCATCCTTTCACATGGGGCCAGGCCCCATGTGAAAGGGCCTGCATCAGTCTTACGCCTGCTGTGAAACAGGCGCAAGATTTGGACGCAACAGCGTCATAAAAGTGACGTAGTGATATCTCATAGATTTTACTGCGTCACCTCTACGACCCTTTCTTGCGTCAATACGTCCCTTTTGCATACATTACACCTGACGTAGGTATAATGTGGCGCAGGGGTTTACAAAGTGATGCATCTACCTAGATGTGTCACTTTGTAAATATGACTGAATAAGGTGCATTTTTAACAGCACTGGTGCGTCACAAAAAGTGACGCACCGGTGGCGTAAAAGTGACGCATGGCCTCATAAATGAGGCCTTCAGTTTTCTACTCATGCGTCATATTAAATATATGACGTATTATATTGCAAGTACTTTTAGATATGTCAGTATTTCAGACGTATCTGTAAGCGCAAAAGTGATGCATTGCTGGAGTGTGTCACAAAAATTATGCAACTCCAGCAATGCATCCTTTCACATGGGGCCAGGCCCCATGTGAAAGGGCCTGCACCAGTCTTACGCCTGCTGTGAAACAGGCGCAAGATTTGGACGCAACAGCATCATAAAAGTGACGTAGTGATATCTCATAGATTTTACTGCGTCACCTCTACGACCCTTTCTTGCGTCAATACGTCCCTTTTGCATACAATACACCTGACGTAGGTATAATGTGGCACAGGGGTTTACAAAGTGATGCATCTACCTAGATGCGTCACTTTGTAAATATGACTGAATAAGGTGCATTTTTAACAGCACTGGTGCGTCACAAAAAGTGACGCACCGGTGGCGTAAAAGTGACGCATGGCCTCATAAATGAGGCCTTCAGTCTTCTACTCATGCGTCATATTAAATATGACGTATTATGTCGCAAGTACTTTTAGATACGTCAGTATTTCAGACGTATCTGTAAGCGCAAAAGTGATGCATTGCTGGAGAGTGTCACAAAAATGATGCAACTCCAGCAATGCATCTTTTCTTACCCTTCCACACCCCCGTTTCCTTTTCTACATTTTGCTTGAATAACCACATTCCCCATGTTCACTCTCCTTCTCCTTACTTTCGTTCCCAACACTCACCTTCTTTCAGTCCCCCTACTTCACTTCCTTTCTCCTCTCATACTTTTCTGTTCTTTCTTACTCATTTTCCTTTCATTTATCAATGCACTCCACTTCACTTACTCTTTTTCATTTTTTTAAGAATATAGCTCTTTGATGAGAATTGGAGGTAGTTCTGAAAAGAACTTTTTTTTTCTTCTTTTTTCTTTTTTTAGAACTACAACAAAAACAGGGAATAGAAACTGCTCAACAGGAGCAAAAAAATAAATAAATAATTAGGGCTGGTAACGGCAGTGATGGTTCTCCAATGCTCGAACCATGAGCAGAACACTTTGCTCCCCACAGGAAAGTAGCTGATCACAGTATCTGCCTTTAAGGGCGACTTGGTTAAATGCAGGCTGAATGTTCGGAACCTGCTCTTGTGATCTCTCCCTCAACGATGGTGTTCGTCCTCCGGTTGATGTAGAGGCCCCATCACTGGGAACCTTTTGTGCCAGAGCCCTGACACTCTCCCGGGCAAAATTCTGGGGGTGCCTTCTCTCCACATGGCGAATCATTGTGGAGTTCCCAAAAGAATATTTTTTATTGGGGTTACCCCGTGACAGGACTGTGTGACAGATCCTGCACTCCACTTTTGGAGCATTTACCTTCTTCTGGTGAGCAGGTATGGAAATTTTTTTCCAGATGAAATGTTCTTTGTATTTTGGCTGAGGAGGCTCTTCATTGATGAATTCATTGGAGTCATCTTCACTGCTGGATGGTATGGCAGCCATCATAATCCAAGATATCCAACAAAGAACCGACAGCAAAACAGGCAGGTCTTTCAGTCACAAAAGTGAAAGAAGAAGTGAAGGAAACGGGTGGGGATTTCATTCTTTATAAAAAAAAATGTTAGCAACCAATGAAAAGTGTTATTTTCAGGTGACATGACCCGACGCGCTTACGCTACACGCCCCGGGGTGCGCCCGTAGTCGCGCTCCAGGGCACGCGGCGTAAGCGCGTCAGGACGTTGCGCGATCGTATGCGCTCACGTGCTTCCGGGTGCGCTTACGCAGTGCGTCATATGACGCATTACGCGGTTACGCGAAACGTCACGATGTTGTTTTCGTTCGCGAGAATAGCGCTAACGGGACGCTCCCCGGTACGCGCCCCGGTGCGCGCCGTAACATTGCGCTTACCCGTGCGTTCACCGGTACGTGCCCCGGGAGCGCTCCGGGCAAAATATATTAAAAAAAATTAAAATTTGACATAATTATACAATATAAAATTCGTTTTAAAATTTATTATTTTTTATACCTATAAAGATTTGCTATTAAAAAACCATTGAAATTCACTGAAAAAACCATAGGTTTCACACCAGTTATAGTTAGGAATTAGCATTAAAAAAACCTATTAAATTCACTGAAAAAACCACAGGTTTTACACCAGTTATAGTTAGCTGGAAGTTTTACTCGCTAAAACCATTGAAATTCCCACGTTATAGTTAGTTGCACTCACTATAACTTGCGCGTGCAATGCACTGCTGATGACGTCATATATTACATCACTCATGACATGGTCAGTGACATCACTTATGACATCACTGATGACACCATCCTTGTGACAGAGTGACAGACCTCCTTTCAGTGTAATGTAACCCTTGAAACACATATTCAAAAATAGAAACTAAAATGTTCAAAAAAATGGAGAGACCCATACCAGTTACAACAACCAATTCAGTAATTCCACCATCTATATACACATCCACTCATTCACTAACAGTTCTATGTAGTCACTCATACATATACTCACTCATCATATGTAGTGATACACCTATACATCCTGTTACGCACCGACAGTCATCCAAAAGATACTCTCACCCATACTCACACATGCAAAAAAAATTATTGAACATCCATTTATTTGCATATACAGCTATACACACACTAGCACCTCACGTCTAAGGAACCTTACACATACTTACTCTCTTAAACAATCACTTATAGAAACACATACTTATTTAAACAGGAACTCTTACAATCCCTTACTCTCACATATAGTCACTTATATACATGAAAATTCACATATACTACATTAAAACATATGTAGTTACTGGTAAAGACACTAGTGAGACAGTCATTCACTCACTAACATACACATATACACACTCATCCACCCATACAGTCCTGCACATGTGCTGTATTCAAAACACATACAAACAGAGAGTCAGTCATTCATGCATCTATGTGCTAAGTAATACCCCCACCAAACCATACAAACACTTATACTGATACTAAGAAAAACATCTAATAACCCATATACATACACATGTAGCTACTCACCAACCCATGCAACCACTTATACACAAAGTGAAACACTAATACATATATTTAAATATTTAAACATTACGCTCTAATATATGTATTCACTAAGATACACTTAATAAACCAGTTAACCAATCAATTTTTTTTTTTAAAACCATCCAAGTAAACACTTATTTAAACATTTATTCTTCCATCAACTTTTACATATACATATATAACACATATTTATTTTTTAAAAAGACACACATTCACTGGATGGTGTCATCAGTGATGTCATGAGTGATGTCACTGACCATGTCATGAGTGATGTAATATGTGACGTCATCAGCAGTGCATTGCACGCGCAAGTTATAGTGAGTCCAACTAACTATAACGTGGGAATTTCAATGGTTTTATGCGAGTAACACTTCCAGCTAACTATAACTGGTGTAAAACCTATGGTTTTTTCAGTGAATTTAATAGGTTTTTTTAATGCTAATTCCTAACTATAACTGGTGTGAAACCTATGGTTTTTTCAGTGATTATATATATATATATATGTATGTATTAAAAATTTATTTTATTTTTATTTATATTAATTATTTATTAATTTTAATGTTTTAAGTATTTTAAGTATGTTTAAGTTAGTTATATTTATTATTTCATTAATTTAAAATTACTTTTAACTATTTAAAAAATTCGATATTTGACTATCTATATTTTTGTAGGTCTATATTTTTGATTCGATATTTTTGTACTTACCTGTTTGAAGATAGGAAGTCGATATTTTGGCATTCTATATTTTTTACTTGATATTTTTGTAGGTCTATATTTTTGCTATCGATATTGTTTCAGTGATCCGTTCATTATGGCGACGGAGATAACCCATTTTCAATACTAGTACATTGCCTTTTAGTACCACTTTATAAGCGTCCCAAATAGTCTGTGCCGAATCCACTGAACCCAGATTTTCAGCAAAATAATGGTCAGTCTGTTCAACTAACTTGTCTTTTATGTCAGGGATCTTTAAAAGCCACGGATTTATAACTATGGAGCTGCGCTGTTTTTGCTGGTGAAAAGTGAGCTCGACCCATACCGGGGAGTGATCCGAGATTCCCTGCGGGAGCCTGCGAGGGTTCTGAAAATGGCCCACGTCCGCCACGAGTGTAAGGAAATAATCTATATGGTACATACTATTGTGTGCATTAGAATAATGGGTGTAATACGACATGTGAGGTTGCAGTGAGCGCCATATGTCTGTCAGTCCTATGGCTTGAGTAAATTCCGCCATAAGGGTGCTCTGTCTGGCAGTAGGATTCAGAAAAGGGGGTGGTGATGAACAGAGTGTCTGAATTAAGCAGACCACTCTTACCCAGTCCAAAGATCAGGGCTTGATCCATCACCGTTATTTAGCTCACTGCCCCATCCCAGCTCAGAACCTGGCTATATGCAAATTAGTCTGTCCCTGGCCCAGTGCATCATGGGAACAGGGCAGACCAAACTACCAAGCCAATTCTTCACCAGAAAGGTCTGTCTGGCAGTAGGTCATCAGGGATGCCTATCCAATGTATCATCCTCGGTCAAGTTAATGTTGCCTCCAATTATCAGGATACCATCCAGGAGGTCAAGTAGTATTTTACCTAAGTCGCTAAGGGCTTCCTTCCCCAGTGCCGGTGGAAGATATACTGATGTCACATTTATCGCCTTCCCCTCTCAAGTGGCCCCTAGAACCGCAAATCTACCTTGCGGATCTGCCCAGGTGTGAGTGGGTGTGAGAGCTAGGCCTTTGCGCGTTACAAAACCAGCCCCCCTGGAGCCATATGTAAAGCCTGCATGGACCAGTAGTTTGTATCCCCACCTGCTGAGAGCCTTGCAATTGTTACCTATGAGATGAGTTTCTTGCAGCAAGACCAAGTCCAGTGCCTGTCTCTTGAGATACTGTGACACTACACCCCTCTTTATTTTGTCCTCCAGCCCATTTACATTTCACGTCAAGGCGGCCAGTTTTGTAATAGTAGTATTAGCCATCTGTAATCAACAATAAGATCAAGGGAGTGGAGCCTAAAACCCCATCAGAAGGGAATGGATCCAGTACAACCAGGGCGGCCATGCATTCCAGCCGGGGCTGGCTACAACCTATGGGGTACTGCACAACTACCTTTTGTGTATATGGCTTCGAGTGAAGTTGGTCACAGTTTGTCAAACCTATTAGAGTTACCTTTGCATCGTGACAAGTAACAATAACATCAACAATAACCCCCTAATAGCCCCCCACAACCCCCCTCCCTGCCCCCCTGCCGGTGGATTTCAAACTACCCCCCCAAACAAGGCAGAGTGCCTGTCGCCCACCCTCCCATGTATGGGGTGCTTAGTGAACAACCCTCCCACCCTCGCCGTGAATTAAGGATAGATACATATTACACAGTATATCATTTAGATCCGTGCTAACCCATCTGTAGCTTTAGCTTTCTATGTGGTGGAGTACGAACATTTCTGGTCAGATTGACATTGGCTGGCCCCTTCTAGCCATCAGCGGGTCTCTGTTACATACCCCAATACCCGGTTTCCCTACTCATTACCAGCCCTCTAGCCAGTCCCAAGTTTCTTCTGGGGATGAGAAGAACCAGGTTTTACTCTCAGCTTCAACTCAAAGCTTCGCTGGGAAGAGTATAGAGTATTTTATTTCTTTGTCTCGTAACGCTTTCTTGACCACCGTAAAACTGCATCGTTGAGCCTGCACTTTGGTAGTGAAGTCCAGGAAAAATGTGCTTGTGCAGTTTTCCAACTTCACCAGTGGTCAAGCACGAGCCGTTTCAGGTTTACATCGCGGTCTCGAAAGTTAAACACTCATGCTATGATGGGCCTCGGGGGAGCTCCCGGCTTTGGCTTACCCCCAGGGACTTGATGGGCCCGTTCGATGGAAAAATAACTGGACAGTCGCTTTGGTTGAAGCTTGGTCGTCACCGGGTCTTCGACAAAGAGATCTGCAGCTGGCCCCTCCACTTGCTTCGAGACCCCAAGAATGCGTATGTTGTTTCTACGCGCTTTCCGTTCATAGATGTCGAGGGGCCCTTCAGTTTTTACCTGCTGGTCTCGGAGTTTTAAAGAACCTGGCTTTAGCACGTGTTTTTGAAAGAGGTTCGGATGGCCCATCGTTAACATAAGAAACTTGGGAAATTGCCATAATTCTCACCTGTGGATTGCGACAGAGTACATATGGAGTTGGATTAATGAGACGATAAAGAGTGATGAAAGAGTTGAGAAATGAAGAAAATGGATTAAAAGTAAAAAAATGGACTGCCAATTCGGCATTTTGCTGTGCCAAAGTTTTGGGACATAAAGTTGTTCCATTTATGTTGTTTGGTCTCGGAGTTGGGCCACTTACTGCTTGAGAAGATCAGTGTCAGACGTTAATGTGGTTGTGGCATCCTCCACGTCTTTCACTCTGGCATCCATTTTCCACAGATCAGCTCCTATGAGGGAGATCTGCGATGTTGACGGTGTCGATGCGGGTTTTCAAGTATGTCCGCACCCCTGCAATGGCCTCCATGACATCATGGAGGGTAAGGTCAGATTGAGGAGACTGGAGTTGAGGGTCGTTTGCTCCCCCTTTGGCAGCAGCTTTGTTGTCCTCGCCCATCTTGCCCCAGGCAAATTTTGCCAGCGTCTTTTGGGCTTGCATTTTGGGTCCCCAGCCACTGGCCATTGTTGTGTGCGGGCACCATTACCTCAGCTGTTATGTCAGGCCTTTTGCCAGTAATCACCGCTGCCTGCCCAGGGAGAGGGGATTGATAGTATCCCTCCTCGTCGGTTTGTCGGTTTTCCAGTTAAGGTAGGTCGTGGTGCCCTTCGATAAGTGACTACAACTGAATGCGGCCTTAGTTCCTCTAGTTGGCAAACGAAGAGAGGGGGAAGGGGAGTGCGCTATTTCAGATCGATAACTTTACGGTGTGATCTGGGTCAGTTCTGTGTGTAATGTGGCGGAGTTAGGAGTTGAGCTTCTGGGGGCCTTCCTCGATGTACTACGCAGATGATTTCCTCTAAAGCGAGTGAAGAGCTGTTATGTAGGTACCGGCGTCCATTGATGGCCAATCCTACCTGCGCCTCTCCAGACTTGCAGCAGTGATTTGGGAGGCCACGCCAAACGCGTGCCCACGGCAACACTTCTGACCCCCAGCGACACGGCAGAGCGGCAGTACAGCTATGCGGACCAGTGAGATGGCACCCTGGTCTGCTTGCAGACTTTCAGCAATGGAAGGGGGGGTTCTCAGGTATTATTTTCCCATGCAGCCAGGACTCAAGCCGGGGCCTCGATTTATTTTGTGCCGGGTGGTCCCCATCGCCGCCGTCCACTTACAGACGTCTCTCCCCTCAGCGCGGATCCTGTTCGATTTTCTCTGCTTCTCCTGGTAGGCACCAGTTCAGTGTCAGGATGTCCCGGGTCTCCCAGCCGCGTCGCTGCTGCTACGCCCTTGCACTCTCACCTCAGCGGCCAGAGACATGAGGATCGGACCGCCATGTTGATTGTATCAGAGCTCCAATGGTGCCTTTCCGTACTCAATTACGGCGTTCTTTCGAACTCTGGCTGATCGTTCTTTGCAGTTTGAGCGTCGTCCGGATCTGTGCCCCCTAGAATGAAGAGGTAATCACTGTTTGAATGCCGGATAATCGAAGGAAAACGGCGAGGGCAGTGGAGCCACCTCAGAGTGTGGCTATTCCAGTCGGCTGCTAGACACACCCCAGCCATGGTATTTTTTGACCATCTGAGGAGGCCATGAAATCCCTTAGGAATTCTCGGTAGGCACCTAGATCAGTTGAGGGCTAATGTCTGTGCCAATATAACTGTGGCCTATATTTGACTTTCAAAAGAGATTTTCCTAAACACCATACCGAGATACAGAGGTGTCAGCAGCAAACTCTTTGGAAGGGTTAAAATGGATCTGATAAATCAATTTTTATTTGCACATCCCCAAATCTCTGAGCCATACAAGACAGCTCTCACTGTTTTCACATTGTAAATATGTGTGGCCGGGTTAGCTCTTTTTGAGGAAATTTCCTTAAAGATCTTTGATAGTTCAAGGTATAATGTAATAATGAGCGGTGAGATTTTGTACCTGCATAGTCCAGTCCAGATCTGGGGTTAGTCTTAGGCCCAATTAGTCAAAATTGAAAACCTGTCTATAAAATTATTGCTGGCATATAACTTACATTTGAGATCTTTGCTTTTTGCAGAAAATCATCTCCAAAGCATCTATTTGGCTTATTGGCCGATAATTGCTTTGAACACTGTGCTGGCCTTTTTTATATATGTTGGAATAATCTTTGCTAATAGCCAGGTGGTAAGAATCTTCATACCCTTTCTATATAGAATTCGAGAGATAATTAATATAAGGACCCTATAGTTTCAAGTGTGAACTAAAAAAATCATTTTTGATTCTATCAGGACCTGGTGCTTTTTCTGGTGAACTGGACTTAATCGCTTTTACTGACTCCCTTCTCTTAAATTCTGAGGAATTATAGTTGTTGAACTTAGCTGCCAATATTGGGTCAACATCCACCCATGCTGGATACCAGCTACAGCAGTACAGATTACTAAAGTGCAATACCCCGGTCTGGGGTTGTACAAACTATTCTACTGCCTTCTTACCTCCATTACCTCTCAATGCCAGAGTATTCGAGAACCTTCTATTGTCTTTTCTGCTCATCTGCAAAGCACAAATTGGGGCTTATTTTTAACTTTTGCTTCTGACAGAAGCCGAGTCTTGACCACCCTGCAGGTTTTGGTGTACCATGGAACTTCTTTCTGGGGCCTGGAAGCGCTCTTATTGCTCTGCACTAAAAGTCTCTGATATTAGAGAAAAGTTCTTCATGGCCCGTTTCTAGAAATGTACCTCTTTCTTCTGGGGGTGGGCTATTCAATATCACTAACTGCTCTTTGACTTTGTTCGCCACCATCAACAAAGCCTCCAGGTGTTTTTGACCCATCCCCACCTGATTGTTTTCCCGTTATTGGAAAGCACAACATCCCCGACCTGTGTGCAACCTTGAATGCGCGGGCATGTGCAAGTGTACCCAGCAGTGACAGAGTGAGTGCATTATGGTTGCTGTCGGCCCGTTCAACGACTACCATATCATGCTTAAATTACCATCCAGGGGGTAAGCCTATATCTCGGATTCTTTCAAAGCTTAAATAATGTCAGGGTATATATAATAATGGTCCCAGTGTATTACTGGCTTTCATGTGGAGGGGAGAAGGAAATTCTTTAAAAAACAGAAACACAGGTCATGAAACAATATGAGAAAAGAAAAACAATGTATCACCAATATTGTTTAATCACATTAGGAAATGCATTTTTATGAACAGTTTTGCGAAAAATACCTTAACTAGGTATCACATTAAAATGTGTGATGTTCAAGGGAGGGAAAAGGGGGAGTGGAGAAAGGTTGTTAGATAGTGAGTGGTGGGAGAGAAAGTTTGGTGACAAAATGATCACATACAATTTTGGTATATATTAATGATATACCAGAAAGTCAAAGTCCACAATTTCTAAACATATTCGCCATATAACATATAAGATCACAGTTTATTTATCACTGTCAATTCTGTATTGGCAGATGCTGTAAAAGTCGACGTTTCGACCCCTATATTTGTAGGTATCTTGAACCTCACTAACGGGGTCTTCCTCAGGACAAGTGTGAAGTGGAGGGAGCTCGGAACACCATGAGTGTAGCAGTGGAGGGGGAAGGTTATTCTCACAGGTCAGTTGTAGAGAGCAAGGGCTCCGTGGCTCTCCAAATTGTAATGTGTTGGTAGGAGTGAGGCGTCACTGCATTTGTGTGTGCATCGCGCAAAGTTCCTAATTTTCAATGGGATTCCTTCAGATAATGGAACTTATCCCAAAATTTCAAAACCATCTGAGCCCGAGTCAATAAAAGGCATGGACGAAGAATCAATCGGTGCGGTCTGGTGATGGCGTCTGGAAGGAAAAGCTAGAGAGCTAGTGGATTTAAACTATAGGATATTTTATCCTTTAATTTAAAGTGGATTTAAACCATAGGTTTAAATCCACTTTAAATTGAAGGATAGAATATCCTTTGAGTCCAAATTGTAATATCTACCTTGGTCCAAAAATTAGATGAATATCACAAATGTAGACACTGAATGAAGAGTTGGAAATAGGGCAACAAGACAAAAAGCATTGCTTTATTGTATATTTTTTTCACAAACTATCAGTTTGTTTGTAAAGTATGATTTAATATTTGTAAATGTGAAATGTTTTTTATGAAATGTTTTGCAATATGGAAATTAATTGACAATGTTTTACATTTCTCCATGTGTTAATGTATAAAATCACAACTGTAAAATATAAAGTAAAGAGGTTTGAATACATATACCAGGATAAAAAAAGAGGAAGTGTTTGTCTTTGAAGCTGAAATTATTTAAGCTTTGAAAGAATCCAAGATATAGGCTTACCCCCAGTTGCATCATATAGAACGGCCCTGTCTATTCTTTGTCCCGTGGGCCTAACTCCCCCCTGTTTTTTCTAAATTACCATCCAAGCACACTGTTTAAAAAATAGTTGATCCGACTAGAGGGACCTAGTTGATTGTATGTGTGTCTGCCGTTAGCGTTGAACACAGTTCTCCCATTTGCTGCTCTAAGATCAAATTATTGGGTTGCTGCGAATAGGTCCATTGAGGACCATTTCACTGTGGGGAGGTCTAGAAAAAGGATTCTACATTTGCCATCCTGTTTGGCTGATCAATTTATATCAGTGGACCCGAGTGGCTCGATGGTGGAGTTAAGGTTGCCAGTCACTATAACCTCCCCTTTACCCTTCTAGTCTGAAAGGAAGACCTCTAGTACGCTCACAGCTTTAGTTTCTTCATTCCTATGAACCACCTGAGTGTATACATTGAATAATACTGATAAATTACCACCTTAAAGGTCCACCCTGACTGCAAGCACATCCAGGGACTTGACTGGTAGTACGCTTATTGCGCATTGCAGTTCTGTCCTTACCCATATCGCTGGTGGCCTTGAGGGTCTTCCCCTTGATGGCTGGGGTGCATGGATTCAGATTGAAGTATACCCATTTCTCATGGCAAGGCTTGGACTCCAAGTCTCCTGAAATAGACAAATGCTGTGTCCATCTACAAACAGCCCCCAATCAGCACCCCCCAGCTTGGCCCCGATCCAGTCCACATTCCAGGACAACATTTTGATCAAGTTGTCGGTATGTTCTAAAGGTATTTCCTGGTCACCTAGTACGCAAGCCTTCTCCAGCACAAAGGTTCTGTTCAGCCCAACTGGGGTCAGCTGAGGACTGGACCCCCTACTACCCACGGGGAGCTTGTCACGCGTAATCTAATTACATTACTGCACTCTCCAGCTATGCAAGAGCTCGCACTTTCCATGGACTCGATTTCTGGAGCCCTATTCCCAGTGGGTAGATTATCTACTGGCTTTTACCAGATAGCAATAGTGCCTAGTGAATCTATTTCTCCCAGTTTACTATACTGATGTAACCTCTGGGCATACAGTACTTCTAAGCCTTCCCAGTACTTAATCTGTATTTGGGTATTGGCAATGCAGATTCTGTGGGCATCCATGGCCAGAAGACCTTCGACCAAGGCTTGGCCCCTCAAAACCACTCCCAATGATCAAACAGCACTTCCTTACATCTGAAACCAATAAATGACTTTGTTGGTTAAGGAATCCAGACCTTCTCTGCACCCCTCGGCATCTTTAGGGGCTTTTGGTAAAAGGATCTGGGCCTGGGTTGGGAGTGGGGGATTTGTGGACTGGCTTCCATTGGTCCCTAATCCTCCTGGTAATTGGTGGTGTAGGGTGGAAGAAATTTACCAGGGGCATTGTGATACCAATTTAAAGCCACGCTGAGTGTGACTGGGTCCCTTGGAGTGTCATACTTTGGGCCACATCTATTCATATCCAACCAATACTCCACCCTCCCACCCTGATGGGGCATTTGCTTGTTGTGGAACCCCAGATCTCCCCACATTGGGGAGGGGAGGGTTAGCTGGGTCACAGGACTCTGTACTGTAAGAGGGAAAATAGGTCTTATGATCATATCCAGTTGTGCTGCTGTATGGGAGATGAGGGTTTTTTGGGGCATATCCACCCTGGGATTCCCAACAATCTCATCAATCTACGGATTCATCGGTTTTCCCTTCCAGAACTTTTATAATGAATTCTTAGTCCCGTACCTCATCCCTTAGCCCCTCAATCCCCTCTACTAATTAGTCAATGTCCCTGGGCACACTGGGCGGCTTTACTCATCCACAAGGTGCCCTCTCCTCCCCCCTCAGACTCGCCATCCCCATTGGTGCAAAGTACGGAAAACCTATTTTCACATAAGACTTTTGAATTAACAAAGGCCAAAGAGTTTTCCTCACTAACCTGGTCAACAATGCATGGAACCTAGCAGTTTCTTGGGGAGGTAGAGAGTGAAGTCTTCCTTTCTGCGAACATGTCCGGGACCTTCTTTTTTGATTGTTTCGTTCTGTGCGGGGTGGGGGTTTGCCTATGGGGAGACAGTGGTGCAGTGGAAGGCTTTAGTATCCCCTCTACTTCTTCCAGAAGGTCATCGGTTCTTCTCAATATGCAGTTACCCCCCTGCTTATTTGGGGCCCTTCTTTGCTATTGGGGAGCCAGAGGTAACATCCGAAGCCTTTCTTCTTCCCATTGGTAATGAAGTAGAACAAACTCTATTAAGGAAAAATGGACGAACCCAGCATCATGCACTCTCCTATAACTTTAAGCGCAGTCTGATAGAGCAATGCATCTGGGCCAAGCAGCAATGAAAAACAGTTACTGACAGTACTTTTTGAGTTAGATGTCAGAGGGGTGTCCAAGCCCGGCCTCCTCCGGCTTTCGACGGGCGCAGGATGGCTTTGCCTGGGAGGGTCCTGGGTGCGTCCCATGCAGTTCGATTGTTAACAACACTTTGTAGCACGACTTGGCAGGAAGCCACTCCTGGCTTGGAGTCCCTGCTTGGAAGTGGTGCAGGCTGTGGGGCTCAAGACCTCCTTGGAAGTCCCAAATGCGTCCCATGCAGCAGGATTGTTAGCAGCTCTTTGTAGTGTGACCCAGCAGTACGGCACTCCTGCTTCCTTTCCGGCTACTTGCCGGCGCCTCCAGGCACATTGTAGTACGGGGCTTGGAGTCCCTGCTTGGATGTGATGCATGCTGTGGGGCTCAAGATCTCCTTGGCAGTTCCAAATGCGCCCCCCAAAATAGTTCTGAATTCCTATTACGCCAACTTACCTCGGCCAAACCATTTGGCTTTGCCATCTATTGTTTAACTAGGAATCATTGAAAGCAATGGAACACACAGAGAAAGTGCGAAGGGCATTTTTTTATTGGCGCACGCTCACCTAATCTTAAGTTATAACCTGTACCTTACTGTCAGAAAATTATTAAACAAATTGCATGGCATGGGTTACTATAATTTAGAATAACTTGCCTACACTGTGTAAGTAGATTCTTCAAAATCAGTTGTTTCAGACACAAGTATTACAATCTTCACGTAACAGCATAAAAGCTGCTAACTTAATTAGCTGGTTTCTTGTGACTGTAACATTCAAAATGTGCATAAGGAAGGGGCTATTTATCTGATAGTTAACCAAATAGTATATAATATCTGCTATCTGTCAGTGGCCGGGAAAATAGTACATGATCTCTGCTATTTAGCTAGCAGCTGGCTAGATATTTGAAACTTCTATGTTTATCCGGCCGCAGGCTAAGTAGTACCATAGGACCAGCAGTCAGATAAATATTGCGAAGGAGGTCTTTATTTAGGGGCCATATGTATCAAGCGAATTCGCATTCGCAAACGCCGAAATTCGCAGAATTTTGCATAATGGTGTGTATTAAGGAAAATCTGGTGCAAAACAAGGAATTGCAAACTTTGCGATTCCTTATTTTGTGATTGCATTAAAGGAATCGCAAATTTTGTGATTCCTTAAATGCAATGTATGAAACAAAAAAAAAATGCAAATTGCCCTTAAGGAATCGCAAATTACCACCAACTTCAAGTTGGTGGTAATTTGCAAATTCCTTGAAAAATGCACATTTTTGCATTTTTTAAAGTGCCATGTGCCCTTAGGGCACGTATGTGCGCCACATGTGCACCCATGCTTATTTCAGGGGTGCAACAGGGTGTCCTTTGGAGACCCCGGCACCCTTGAAATTATTCTCAATTTGCGATTCTCAAATTGTGAATCGCAAATTGAGAATAACTTCCCATTCATTCCTATGGGCCTCCTGGCCCATAGAAATGAATGGGAAAGTATTCCTTAATTGCGATTTGCAATTTGCGAATCGCAATTAAGGAATACTACGAATTCGCAAAAAAATTGCGAATTTGTACATACATACATCCCAATTTGCGATTCTGAAATTGCATTTTCTAAAAAATCGGCCCTTAGTCCGACACGAAGAAAGTAAAAGTGAATCCAGGCTGATGGACGAAGACTGGGAAGACCACAACCAGAAAGGACCATGGCTTGCACGACCAGTAGAGCCTGGATCAGTAGGACCAGGAGGTCCAGACACAATGGGAGCAGGACCAGAAGGTGTAATGGGGATGCATCAAGTGTGAAGCACTTGAAAGGAAATACATATATAAATGTACAAAAATATGTACATGGGTGAGTGCATGAATTGAGGTAAGTTGTTTACAGATGAAGAAACAGTAAAATGACTTTTGAATAGAAACATTTATGATAATATTAAAATAAGAAATGCAGGAATCAAACTTCTGTTCCAGGAAGTTCAGGAGGCACACAAGTATTTTTTTTTTGCTACGTCTATGAGCATTTGGCTGTCTGCAAAGAATACCGAGAATGGCTTTATATAAATGAGACATAAATGTTTTCTTCACTGATGAGAATGATTTTTTTTTTAATGTTTATGATCTTCCTTTTGATGATTTTTTAGGGCTGTGATCATTTTGGGCTTCCTTTGGAAGGTCACATACTATTTATAGACCTCTTTGTAAGAGGGATTGTGCTTGCTTAGAATTTCAGACCCAGCAACATAGTAGCAGTCGACAAGAAACAGCAAATAGGGAATGCTGAGAGATAGGTGGTATCTGGCCCAGAGAGGGAAGGTCATTTTCAGCAGGCAACTGGTTCTTGGGGCACAGTGTTTTTGGACTCTTGCAGGAGGTAAACTGAGTGAAACATATTAATGATTAATTGGGCTTCTGTGGAACAGGGGAAGTGAAAGCAGGAGACAGGTACAGATTCATCTGGACAGTGGCACAGTCTTCACTGTGCCTAAAGGAATGCAGACACCCCGAAAATAATGCAATGGGGTCATGGCCACCCTGGAGATAAAAGGCAAACCCCTGGAGATAAAAGGCAAACCCCATATAGCACATATTCATCACTTGCTGCTGGAGAAAACTTAAAGGTCAGATTATCCAGTTTGTACAGACAGTCGACTCACACCAGCCAGTACCAGATACAAGTACATTCCATGTTTTTTTTCTCCATTTCTTATCATTCATGCATGCCAAAGAAAAGGTTTTATTATGAGCCTGGAGGAGATGAGGGGGTGGAAGGCATAACCCAGGAACATCAACAAATATATTTTCTGATGAAACCAGCCAGATGCTTGGAGGTAGCGTCTGTGACCCAAGGCAACACGCACGGAGGAACACAGGAGGTTTTTACTTTACTTTACAAATTATTTATAACGCGCACTATCACCATCGGTTTCTTGGCGCTCATTGACGTGAAACGGTAATCCAGGGTTTAGTCATAGGCAGCTTGAAAAAGCAAAGTTTTTAAAGATCTGCGAAAGCAGTCGTACTTTGGGCAAAGCCGTAGAAAGGGAGGTAGAGAGTTCCAGGTGGAGGGGGCTAAGACAGAAAAACTCAGGCCTCCATGTGTCTTTCTTTTGAAGCGGGGGACTTCGAGCAGGTTTAGAGATGCTGAACGAAGAGCTCTAGAGGGAATGTGACGGGACAAGGCTGAAGAGATAAACGAGGGGGCTGAGTCCGAAAGTGCCTTGAAGGTGGTGCATGCAAGTTTGAAAATGCAGCGTTTAGAAACTGGGAGCCAGTGGAGAGTGCGGAGGAGGGGAGTCACGTGTTGATGTTTGGGCTGGCGGAAAATCAGGCGGGCCGCCTGATTCTGCACCAGCTGGAGTCGATGGAGGTGACATGCAGGGATTCCTGCATAGAGAATGTTGGCATAGTCGAGCCTGGAGGTGATGAACGCGATGACCACTTGGGTTAGGGCCTCTTTGGTAAGAAACCTACTGATCTTACGGATCCGCCTCAGGTGGAAAAAACAGGCAGAGGTGACCGCGTTGATGTGCGGTCTCATTGAGAGGTCTTTGGAAATGATCACCCCCAGACTTTTGACAGAGCTCACTGGAGTGGGTGCTGTCCCCAAAGATGTAGGCCAGAAGGTGGCATTCCATGGGTGGTTGGGTCCTCCTACCAAGACGAGCTCAGTTTTGGTAGGGTTCAGCTTTAAGTGGCTGTGATACATCCACTCCGTGATGGTCAGCATGGTGGACTGGAAGTCGATACGGGAGGAAGGGTGTGAGTCGATGGGGAAAATTAATTGAAGATCGTCCGCGTAATTATAGATTGTGACTGGGGAATTTCGGAGGGAAGCTAAAAGTGGTTGGAGGTACAAATTAAAAAGTAGAGGGGATAGTGCAGAACCCTGAGGGACACCACAGGTAAGGAAAGTGTAGGAGGCAGAAAAGGAGGAGAGGTGGACAGATTGTGAACGCTGGTGAAGGAAAGATCTGATCCAGTCAAGGGCCAGTCCCTGAATGCCGGCGTTGTGGACACGGTCGATCAAGATGGTATGATCGACCGTGTCGAATGCCGCCGAGAGATCTAATAGGACAAGGGCTTGTGAGATGTTTTTGTCAGCACCTTTCCTGAGGGTGTCCATGACTGCTGCTATGACCACCTCGGTGGAGTGGAGGGGTCTGAAACCCGCTTGTTGAGGGTCTAAAAAAGAAGATTTCTTTCAGATTTAGATTTTTTCCTACACCTAAGCGTAGGATCTACATTTATGCAAGAAAATAATGACTTGTACGGGTCCTCAAATTCTGCTAAAAAATACTTTCTGCATTTTTGTATGTATGGGTTATGACTACTTGATTACATCGTGCGCAAGGCTGGTTAACTGGCAGGCATGGAACTGGGCAGGTGACAGACCGTCTTTGCAGCTGTAGATATACTGTCCAAGTTGCAGTCTTTTTCAAGAAGCTTGCGTTTTGAATCCCAGCTACCCCACTTGATCAAATTGTGTGATCCTGGGCAAGAAACAATCTCTTCCTTTACTTCAGTTCTCATATCTTATTATGAGTGCCTTGCGGCACTTGAGTTGTGCTGTTTGAGAGGGAAGCACATGCCCTTTGACTAAAGCAATTACCTCCAAGAAAAAGCATGTGTCAATGACACACGAAAATGTTCTAGGAAAAAGTTTTCAGAACACCTTGTCTGAGTTGTTTTCAGAAAGTTATTCTTTACACTTTTGTGACTTTTAAACATTATTTTAGCATATCACATACTACTATTGAGTTCATAGTGGTTCAAAGATGTGGTTATGGCTGTTTTGATGTTCCGTAAGATTTATTGTAGACTATTGTCCACGAAGGAGGTTTCATTGTTGTGCTACTTTGCAACAAGCCTTTATTCTCTTTGGTTGAGGAGCTGCACATTTATTTTTGGACCTCTGTGGATTCTGCCATGTAACCGTTTTTGCACATCTGTGGATACTGCTGCACATTTGTCTGCACACGTTTGTTTGCAGAATGGGCAAATGGATAACTGCTTTGTTGGAATTGGCATTTTCCCCACTATGACCAACCCTCTCCTAGAATAGTCAACCCCTTCCATGCCGTTGGTTTTGATCTCTTAGTGGCCTCATCAGCATATTTCTCTAATAACCCATTTAGCCATGGCACATGCACTCTTTGTTTTTCCCATGAAATGTAATAGTAGCCAAATCATAGTGTGTCATGTGCACCATTATTTCTGGCACATTAGCCAGAATTTTGTTGAAGCCTGGAACGTTGCTTGCCTAGACTTCTGAGTCTATTCTTGCAGTGTAAGAGTAAAACTGCATGGTCCAGAATGCAACATCCTTTCGGATACACTGCCAGGACTGGGTGAAGGTATTACACAAGACATGGATGTGCTTGACAGCAATGGGTGGTTTTGGCTACTTCAGTTCGGTAGACTAACGCGTTATTGGGAAACACTTTACTGGGGCCAGATAATGAAGATGATTTATACTGGTTCTTTTGTTCGCTCCAAGGAGACAGTCAAAATCTAAATCATTCTGCCTTTAAATTATCACCAGTAAGATTGCTTAAACGAAATCAGCAGGGTTTCAAAGCAATTTTTTTTTGTGTTGAATTTTTTTATTGAATTATACAATCAAATACATAATAAATATCAATTTCATAAAACAGTAGATCAGTGACAAATAGAGAATAAATATTGTGATGAGAAATACAAAGCAATTTAGAGGTGCCGCAAATAGGCAGTCTAGCACGTTCAGTGATTCAACAAATCCATCACCGCCATTTAAAGAAGGTATGCCTAGTTTGTGTTTTTTTGTACCAGTTATCGTTCCATATATATTAAAACAGGGGTGGCTGCTCTGCTAAGGTGGAGTGTTACCCCACTAAGCAGGCCAGAAAAGGGAAAAATGAAATGATAATAACTCATTGGTATCATCATTTTATTTTCCGTTGTTGCAGAGCTGGGTAGGGGCGGGCAGGGCTGGGCTCTCACAGAGGATCTGGAGGAGGGGTGGTACACACTTTCTTAAGTGCGCATGATGATTTGGCCAGCGGTCTCGGGTCAGCCAAACCGTCATATGCACTGCATTACAGCATGGGTGGAGCACATACCCAGGCTCCCTGTCAGAGCGCCGAAACACGGCGCTCAGACCAATGTGATGGCGTAGGGGAGCCTGGAAGTCTGGGTGCTTCCTGTTCCTGTTTCCTGCCCTCTTTTTTTTCCATACCCGACCCCCCTCCACTGCTGTTAAATAGCAGCTGCCACTGTAGTAAAATGCTTCAGTCTGAAGTTTTCTAGAAATGTTGGTAAAACAAATGCTACTAGGCACACTTTTTGGGCCAAAATCACAGTGCCCAACCGTTCCAATTTTTGCAGGGCTATCCAGCAGTTCAGATGCGTATCCCACTTGGCTAATTGTAAGTATATGTCCAACTGTGAAATCTATGATGCAGGGAAAACTAGCTACAAATAAGTCATGGATTTCTGTACCACAAAGAAGTATTGGCAGCAGCTTAAAGCTTCAGTGGTTCATACTGGTGTTGGAGGAACTTTGGTATATTGCCCTAATGCTTAAAGCTCCTTTTCTACCTTCCTCTGTCCCATATAATTGGCGATGACATTTCGTCATGCCCTATACCTCAGTACCTCCTGGGAAATTTGGAAGTTGGCTCCCGGCATCTTGGTAATTATTAGCAGGAGTGTCTTTTCTATCAGCTGCCATCTGAATAAACACACATTTTTTCATACTATTCACCCAGAAGATACTTATTGGTCCCATGTCATGAGTGGCCCCTTCAGCCACACTGACGTTTTAGTCTCCCGCCCAAAATATCTTGGGAATAGTAGTTTTGTTTTTAACGTGCAAAGTAATGTTTTTAGTGGGCAAGGTCCTGTCTCCACTGGGCCCTCATTTATGCCATTGACTGTGTTTTCTCAGCAAAAGTAATCCAAAAAAACAATAAAAATATGAATGACAGGTTTGGAGGCTGTATCTGAATAACGTCATTGTGGATGGGTGCTGGGGAAGGAAGGAGTAGGACCGGTATGAAGAAGGAGATGAGCAGGAGGAGGATTAGGACCAGGAGGCGGACCACCAGGCAGGCTAGGACGACCAGAGCCATGAGGACCAGGGATACCTAATCCACGAGGACCAGGGCTACCAAGACCAGAGGAGACAAAGAAGGAACAAACGAGGAAGAACAGGACAAGGAAAAACATGACTAGTGTTACCGATACCTTGGTGAGAAAGATCAGGAGCGCCAAGAGGATGTGGAACAGAGGGATCAGAACAGAGTGGATGAGGGACCAAAGGAACAGAAGGACCAGGATTAGAAGGAACAGAAGAACCTGGACCAGCATGATGAGGGATAAGAGGGCCTGAGCGCACTGACCAGGGGAACTAAGACAACCTGAGCCAGGCATAACAGAACCAAGTTGGGAGACCAATGAAGAAGAAAACTAGAGAACAATGAAAAGAAAGACAGGAGGCAGGAGGAACAGGACCACTGAGATCAGATCAAGAAGGACCAAGGGGGCCAGAAGCAAATGTACCAGGACCGGGAAGACCACAACTAGAAATGGTCTGGGCCTGCAAGACCATTAAACCCTGGATCAGCAGGGCCAGAAGTGATATAAAGAACCAGGAAGTCCAGACCCAGTGGGACCAGCTTTAGAAAGCCCATGAGGATTAGACTAAGGGGGACCCTAAACCAGGCTGACAAGGACTGCATGACTAGGGTGCCCCACAAAATGGTAATATAGAGAACCAGTGCCACACGGGTAAGGAAGACTAGACCGGAACAGGCAAACCGGGTGGCCAGGAGGACTAAGAGGATTAGGATGGAGCAGGAGGAACAGGGCACTGGAGGACTAGGGCAACTAAGGCAGTGGGACCAGCACCAGAAGACTCAATACAGGAGGACCAGATAAAGGTGTGTCACAGCTAAGACCAGGAGCAGAAGGATTGGGAACCAGAATTTGGATGAGGAAGCTGAAAAGGTCCAAGATTGGGGGCCTGTGGAACAGGAGATCCAGGAGCCATAGTACCAGGCATAGAAGTACTTTGGAATAACGACCAGGCAAACCAGGATGTACAGGGCCAGGAAGTCCTAAGGCTAGCACAAACTGGAGGTCCTGGACCCACAAAACTGCGAAAGGCTAGGGTGAACTGTGGTGGGGCAGGACAAGTTATTTTGCAGAATCATGACGACTGGGAGGAGGACTATGGCCAGGAGGACTTCGAAGATCAGGACCAGGAGGGCAATGGCCAGTAGAACCAGGAGAAACATGCCAGGAACTAGACAGAACATGGGGGCAGTACCAAGATTACTCAGAGTACCGGAGAAGGAAGGACTAGAAAGAATAAAAGCATCATGAATAGTGTGACCAAAAGCAGGGCTAGGAGAACCATGAAGATCAGGAACTAGGGGATCAGGGCTGAGGTTACCAAGTGGGGCAGAGCAATAATTTCGGGTAGCAGGACCTGAGTGTGGAAGATCAGATTTAAGAAGGCTACTCAGGACCAGGAAGACCAAGGGATTGGATCTGATTCGCCAAAAGGACCAGGATAAAAATGACCAGGCTCAGAGGAACCGAAACAAAGAAACTTAAGACTAAGAGGGTCCATACCAGTTGGTACAGTGCTAGATAGATCTTGTGGACAAGCACAGGGCCAGGAGGACCAGGGTGAACCAAACCAGGAGAAGAAGATCTAAGAAGGAGAGGACTTAGAGTACCATAGCACAAGAAGCCAGGTGTGCCGATAGAACCAGCAGGCCCAGTAATTGGTGTAACTGGAATCGGATAAAAAAGGATGAAAAGGGTGAGAAGGATGAGGAGGACCAGCTCAAGGGGAACACATTGTCTGAGTTGTTTTCGGAAAATTAGGATTGACACTTTTCTGACCTTTACACTTTCTTTTAGAATATCACATACTGAGTGAACCTCTATACTCTTTGATTGTTTTGAAGAGTTACAAATTTATTTTTTGCCAATTAACTGTTTTTGCAAATTTGGGGAAGGAATTTGGATTTGAGGAAGGAAGCAATAGTTAAGAGGACAAATGCAATTAGGACCAGTGGGACCAAAACCTTGGGGATCAGGAACATCAAGTCACAGATACCCATGAGGATCAAGATCTTGAATACTAGAACAAGGAAGACCAGAAAGAGCAGGAAAGAAAGGGAGAACCAGGACAAAAGGAGCCAAGATGACAGCAGCCAAGATGGCCAGCCGGGTGACTTACAACAGGATGACCTGATCAAATAGGATCAGGACTAAGTGGACAAGTTAGTACAGAACCAGGATGATGAGGAGCAGGATGGCCAAGTGTATCATCACAAGATGAAGGAAGACCAGGAGAACTAGTCACATCAGGAGAAGGTGGACTTGGGCCATTAGAACCAGAGACTAGATAAAAGAGATTTACATGGGGCTAATAGGACCAGGAGGCCAGAAGTAAGGGGACCAGGAACTGAAGTATCAGGTAAAGCAGGAGGACAAGGAACTGGGGTAGCAGGACCATGATGGTGATGATCAAGACAACCAGAGCCACAAAGACCAATTTAGGTTCAGACCAAGGACAAAATTACCAGGCCCAGCCCAAGTCAACCTGATAAGGAGGACGTAGACCAGTGGGTGAAGTAACATGTTGACCAAGAAGGTAGAGTCCAGAGTGAGGAAGATCAGGTGACTCAAACCAGAAGGAATAGAAGTGGCAGACCTAGGAGAACCAGGGCAATGGGTCCAGGTGGAGAATGACCCAGCTGACCAGCAGCAGCAGGGTGGAGAGGATTAGAAATGCCAGGATTAGGAGGCCCAGGAAGGGCCAATACAAGAAAAGGACAGGCAGGCCCTGGAAGACCAGGTTAAGGAAGGACTAGAACCGGCATAACCATATTCAGGGACCCAGCACCAAGGAGATCAGTGCTAGTCAGACAAGGGCCAGGATGAGTCCAGGAGGACCAAAAGCAATCCAGAAAAGAGGTAGTGGAACAGGACCAGGAGGAAAACCAACACCAGAAGGCATAGAAGGATCAGGAGGAGAAGGAAGAAGACAGAGAGCAGGACAATCCCTATATAATTATAAGCTACATGTATTACAATATCCCTTTTGTAAATGGTTATCCTCTCTGATAACTACTAGAAACCCCTACCTTTTTTAGCCCACTTACAGAATTGGTACGTATTTGCAGAGGAATCAGAGCATGCAAAATGAATAAATAGCCAGGACTGTTACACTCTGACCTCTGAGTGGTAGCAGATGCTGTTTGATGCTGGCAGATTAGTCTGAGGACAGGGCAGAGCAGTAGTACTGACAATTGACAGGGAGGTCTAAAGATGAATGGGTGAAAAAGAACGTGGTCTGTGAAGGATGGCAACAAGGGTCTGAGAAACTCAGAGGGCTGAAGTCAGCAAAAATGGTTAATGGCTGATAAATCAGGTCAAATGGCTATTGCAATCAGCAAAGGAAAGCTCAGGACCATAAGAAGGCTCCAGTGAGCAGACAAGGTGGTGAGAGATAGATCATCTCAGATAACCCACAGAAGGGTTCTGAGTAACAAAGGGATCTGATTGACAGCTGTGATAGCACTGGGAAACAAGACCAGATGTCATAGATCAGAAAAGTGGTTTGCACAACTCGGAGGGTTGGATGAAGGATGGTGGAAATACATATGTGGCAAAAGTGTTTGGAAGGCCAGCAAAGAACTACTGAGTGTCAAGACCAGTAAAGTAGTTTATGGGACACCCAGACTTTATGCTGAGTTTTCATGTGCGTGTATATGAGGCGGGTGTGTAGAAGTAACCTAGTAGTAAGACTCGTTGTGTGGTGAGTGCTGGGACCAGTGCAATGCATTTTGGATGGCCCTGGTTTAGCATGACACGTGATGAGAGAAGATGCAGCTTCCCCAGGCAGCAAAAGTGTATTGACTACATTCCTGTGGATCAAAGGTGGAGAATCAAACACTAAAGGGAGAGAAGAAGGAGACAAGGCTACCCACAGAAATTCAGTGAGGTCCTTGCTAGCAAAGGGCTGCTGATTAGTTTTTTGTAAGTGACAATGTATAGTAGATGTTAGTAGTGAGTGGTAGGTCAGAGGTTCCTCTTGTTAAAGGCAACAACGTTTGTCTGTGCCTGATAGCTGACTTTGGAAATATGATGACAGGGAGGTGCCAAGATCTCACACATCATTGATTCCTTTTTGCCATATACTCCTGCTTCGAGCCAGCACCATTGCTACTGCTGTCAGAGTCATCACCTAGCACGAAGGATGTATCTTAGCTTCAGCCAGCAAATGACATTTGAAAGGGAATCAACCCAAGTCAGTTCTGAAACCTTAGATAAAGAATCCTAATCCTGTATTTGGAAAATGACTATACACGCAGAACTGAGAAATTACTGATCTGTGGGTCACAAAAATGGAGTTAAACAGTCTTATTTTATTTATAGTGTCTTATTTCCTATAATATTTGAAATAGTAAATTAATTAAAATATCTCTGTCAGTTTCCTTTGTTCTGTGTCTCTGATGAATTTATGGTATTCTCTGATGTACTGAGAATATCCCATTCCTTCGCTAGCAAATAAGTAATTATCAATACGTTGACTGTATGGTGGGGATTAGTTTACTACATGGGATATCTCCCTCCAAAACCTTTGTCAGAAAAGTCTTCCCTGTTCTGAGACAAAGAAGAGCCAATTGCCGTTTCTGGTGTCTAGCCTGAATGCTCCTCTTTCCTGCAGTCTCTTTCTCTCTCCTAGTGTGGAGTTCAAAGAGGATTAGAAGGGGTCCAAACTACGCCACCCTAAAAGCCTGGTTGCTCTCTGTCTGCTGTCCTGCCATTGCTGGCGAAGGGCTCCATGAAAGGTGGTTTACTTGTGGAGTACTGTTGTCTACTATGCCACCCCTAATGAAGCCTGGACTGGAATTAAGGTTGACTTCCTCTCTGCAATGTTCAGACACTGCCATTCCGCATGTGGGTGTTGACTGTAGTTCTCGGTAGGTAAACTAAAACTGTTGGCGGTGTCTGCTCTTGGGTTCCACCCTAGCACTGCTGTCTATGTGCTGTACCTTGACCCAGTGTTGCCTTCATCAGATAAGACTCTTGTTGGGCAGGACCTGCTTTGACATTTGCCCTAGGGATCCAAACCACCCATATCTATTCAAGTTCCAACTTCTTCACGACAAAGGAGGGAAGTGCTCTGCATATTGCTTATAAAACTGCTATATGACTAGGGCTTGTATCCAAATGCCAACCAGTCTCCCAGAGGTGAGGTGGCATCACTTGAAGTCCTCACTTCTTGCTAGAGGAGCTGATGGATTTCCTAGTACCTAAAAGCCTGCCTGTCTGCCTTCTTGGAGATGAAAGGAAAGTGCCTAGTCCTTCAGTAGGATAGACTGTCCAAGAGGAGATGCCCAGCACATTTCTGGCATGCGAAACACCGAAAAAGCAACAAAGCCAGGAATCAACCCATGTAGTGAAGTGTCATCTGGTTTCACTGAAAGGTTCCCATAGTGAACTGAGTCAAACCGCTCACCTAAAGAGCAACATTGCTTTGTCAGATATCAATGTCATTTGCTAATAGACATTTGTTCCACTGACTGATGCTGGGGCTGCCACGGAAGAGAAGTTGTTGTTGCCTCCGATGCTGAAGGTCTGGTTTGTCCTCTGAAGTCCCAACCGCTAAAGGTGCACACTCGCTTGAGATCTGGTCGAGTAGCTGTAACTGCTCATACCAAGCAACTGTCTGGAAGCTGTACCTGCCAAATATGAGCACCCTCTCTTCTGGCCACTTGCTAATATCTGCCTGGTAGCCCTTGTCCTGAGTGACTGCCATCGTGGTCTTGCATCATCATAGTCCCCGCTGTAGGAATAGGTTGGCAGAAGGCACCAAGCAATGCCACAAGACCCTGATTTTCCGCGAGCTGGTAAAACCGTGTCTAGCAAGTAGACAGAGAGACTGAACATGAAGAGGCAAATCTGTTATTAGGAACAATAGACTTTGCCTGTGGAAACTTGCTGCAGCACGACCAGTTGAACTGATCTATGCATTAGCCAGTCAATCAATGACTATACAACAATTTTATACGACAGACCACAGACATTAAGTAAGCGCTTAGAGCTGGGAGAATGTGCCATAGGGATTGTTGTGAGATTTGTTGATGAGATTACAACCCAGTAGCTGTATTCCTATTTGAACTGTGTAATATTTAATTTGCTGTGAGAGCAAAGTACTTTCAATTTACTAAAATAGGCACAGGGATCAACAGTACTTTGTGTCTGTAGGTTGACTTTTGAGTTCTGAGCTCTTGTGCTCAGAGAGTTTTCTCTCAAAATAGGGCAGATGTATACTGGGTATCAGGTTTAAATACGTACTTGCATTTAAACATGAATATGTTTTCTTTATATTCCTTTAAGCTGTGTACATACAATGCATTGTTTTTGTGATTACAGTATTAAACAAGCATTTGCAATGCAATAGATCTCGCATTCACATGAGTTTGAGCTATTAGCATTGTAAATGACAGTGCCTTTTATTTATGTTTTGGGTTTTAAAACAAAAATAAAAGGCACTGTCATTTACAGTACTAGGAGCTTAAACTCCCGTAAATTCAAGACTTATTGCATTGCAATAAAGGGCCTTCTCGGCTGCTTGTTAGATTGTAAATGTCAGAGGAAGAGACCGGCCTGTGACGTCTTCAAAGTAATGCTAAATAGTGCAGTGAAGAAGATGTGTAAGTGTTGTAAATTACACAGACATATGTGTGAAGTGAGATTTACATATGATTCGAGCTGTAAACACTAACAAGGTGCTCCTATGCCTTTCGCTTTGTGATTACACTTTCAGGGCTCAGGAGGGTGAACAGGAGGGGGGCTATTTCCTGCCCTCTCTGTGATTTGAGTGTGTAGTTTGGCATTGCTTAATGTCATTGCTATCTTTGGCTTACTAAAAAAGAACTCCAGCTGTAGTAGGGCCCTGGCTTCACCTCCTGGTGCAGGGCAGGCTGGTCATTATGGCAGGCATGGAGGGAGGGATGGTCTCTGCTGCAGCTCAGGCCTTGTACAGCACCCCTGCAATTACTAGTGAGCGAGAGGCACTGAGGTGGTGGTATTAGTGGTGGTGGTATTGGTAGTGGTGGTGGTATTGGTGGTGGTGGTGGTATTGGTGGTGCTGATATTGGTGGTATTGGTGGTATTGGTGGTGGTGGTGGCATTGGTGGTATTGGTGGTATTGGTGACAGTATTGGTATTGGTGGTGGTGGTATTGCTGGTGGTATTGGTGGTGGTGGTACTGGTATTGGTGGTGGGATTGGTATTGGTTGTGGTGGTATTGGTGGTGGTGGTGGTGGTTTTGGTGGTATTGGTGGTGGTATTGGTGGTGGTATTTGTGGTGGTGCTGGTGGTGGTATTTGTGGTGGTGGTATTGCTATTGGTGATGGTATTGGCATTGGTGGTGGTGTTGGTGGTGGTATTGGTGGTGGTGGTATTGGTGTTATTGGTGGTGGTATTGGTTTGATGGTGGTATTGGTGGTGGTCATTTGCAAAACAGTAAGTAGTGAGATATATTATTTAAGCCAAAAAACCCAAGAAGAAAACTAAATAACTACATAATTCTTATGACATGTAGTGAGAAACTGATGAAGACAACAATTGTTTTTGTAGTATAAATTGGTATTTTTGTTTTATTTCAATATTTTATAACATTTTTGTAGAACATATTTAGTTTATAAAAATATACATTTCTAAGTTAAAAAGTATGTGATAAACATATTGGTTTTCAAAGTGAAAAAATACAAAAAATGAAAATAGAAAGTGGACAACACAAATGACTCAGGTGTTAAATAGGGCTTGAGTGTAATAAGCAAAGCGGTAGATGGAACTCTACGCGCGTTTCGGCATTAGCCTTCATCGGGAGTCCGTCATTTGCAGTGAAAACATATAGACACAACTATAGGATTTTCAAGGCACACTATTCTCCTGTTGATATACGTTTAGGGCAACTCTCTTGAGGATTATCTTTTTCTTCTTATTGTGTGATTATCTTTTATATATCTCTCAGGGCACTTGCTGGCATCGCAATGTTACTTAAGAAGATATTGAGCAATGGAACCGATGAGAGGGTGGTTATGCCTATAGCAACTCGGTTTAGGGCTTGATACGTGTATGTCGAGTTTCAAAGATGCCCAGCTCTCTGGATAACTAAAAGGACCGAACCAGTGTCCATAATATAGGTATGTTGATAAATAGACCAAAAGCGTTGGTAGTCTTCAGGTTAAAATCTTGTTATATACAAATTGCCTTATCTTCACGGGAGTCAGAGCTGGTCCATCGTGATGGTCGTGCCGAAGGGAGGGGGGCTATTTCCTGCCCTCTCTGTGATTTGAGTGTGTAGTTTGGCATTGCTTAATGTCATTGCTATCTTTGGCTTACTAAAAAAGAACTCCAGCTGTAGTAGGGCCCTGGCTTCACCTCCTGGTGCAGGGCAGGCTGGTCATTATGGCAGGCATGGAGGGAGGGATGGTCTCTGCTGCAGCTCAGGCCTTGTACAGCACCCCTGCAATTACTAGTGAGCGAGAGGCACTGAGGTGGTGGTATTAGTGGTGGTGGTATTGGTAGTGGTGGTGGTATTGGTGGTGGTGGTGGTATTGGTGGTGCTGATATTGGTGGTATTGGTGGTATTGGTGGTGGTGGTGGCATTGGTGGTATTGGTGGTATTGGTATTGGTGACAGTATTGGTATTGGTGGTGGTGGTATTGGTGGTGGTGGTACTGGTATTGGTGGTGGGATTGGTATTGGTTGTGGTGGTATTGGTGGTGGTGGTGGTGGTTTTGGTGGTATTGGTGGTGGCATTGGTGGTGGTATTTGTGGTGGTGCTGGTGGTGGTATTTGTGGTGTATTGGTGATGGTATTGGTGGTGGTGGTATTGCTATTGGTGATGGTATTGGCATTGGTGGTGGTGTTGGTGGTGGTATTGGTGGTGGTGGTATTGGTGTTATTGGTGGTGGTATTGGTTTGATGGTGGTATTGGTGGTGGTGATATTGGTGGTGGCGGTATTGGTGGTGGTGGTAGTGTTGGTATTGTTGGTGGTGGTGGTATTAGCGGTGCAGATATTGGTGGTGCTGGTAGTATTGGTGGTGGTATTAGTGGTGGTGGTGGTTTTGGGGGTGGTGGAGGTATTGGTGATGGTGGTGGTATTGGGGGTTGTGGTATTGGTATTGGTGGTGGTGGTTGTATTGGTAGTCTTGGTGTTGGAGGTATTGGTGGTGGCATTGGTGGTGATGGTGGTGGTATTGGTGGTGGTATTGGTGGTGGTGGTATTGGTGGTGGTAGTGGTGGTGCTGGTATTGGTGGTGGTGGTAGTATTGGTCGGAATGGTAGTGCTGGTGGTATTGGTGGTGGCATTGGTGGTGGTGGTATTGGTGGTGGTAGTGGTATTGGAGATGGTGTGGTATTGGTGGTGGTGGTGTTGTTATTAATAAAACAGGTTTTTGAAAACAATCCGTCAGGTGGCTTTAGCGTAGATGACATGTAACACAGATGTGCTATTGTCAGCTTCAGCCCATTAGCACATGATTATGTGCTACCTGGAATTCACATGACTTAATTCGCTAATCATTTCTAAATTAATTTTATTTGGAGGGGGGTTGAAACAGACACAAGATAATGCCGGGTTAAAGTGACTGAAAGTGGGTGCCTGGGTTACGGGGGCCGTCATGCTGCTTAAAGAAAATCAAGCGGTTTCAGCTGAAGCAGCGCATGTACAGCCTGCAGTAAGAGAAATTCAATAAAGTAAATAGTGCTTACAGACTAAATAACAGGTCCCATGTAACAACCAAAGTAAAGGGGTCAGTTGCCATGGGAGGTTACAAATAAAGACAAGGCCGTACTAAAGAGGGACTAACAACCCTATTAACGAATCCGAAGGCAGCATTTATGAAAGACAATGACACAAACCAATGAAAAATATGGGCGGAGAGTGGATGCCGCTTATCTCCCACACTTAACTACAGCAGTCTCACAGAGCGAGTAGTACATGCGTGCTGCCGCTAAGCTTGACCTAAAAAGCACAATAAAAGATCAATATTTTATGGAGAACAGTCATTGTGGTATTAACTTTTTTTTCAGAAAGTAGTTTCCATGTTTTATTATCTAATATTGCCTGCCATACTTGCTGTTGTTGGTGGGGACTACGAGTTTCAGAAAACCCTATGCCACTAGAAGGGGGAAAAGAGGAGGGCTTTCAGACAAGGTGTGCTATATAGAGCCTGACATCTCCCACTGTGCGGGATGCCTTCCAGTTGCTGGTGGGGACTACGAGTCCCAGCAACGTCTGAGCCACCAGAAAGGAAAAGAGGAGGAATTACTTCAGACAAGGAGCACTATATAGGGGCTGGACACCTGCCACTGCACAAGATGACTTGCTGTTGTTAGTGGTGACTATAAGTTCAGCAACCTCTCTGTCACTAGGAAGAGGAAGAGGAGGAGGGCCTTTAGGCAAGGAGCACTATATACCGCCTGGACATTACCCACTGTGCGGGATGTCTTGAAGTCATCAGAGGGTAAAAGGGGTCCGAGCAACCCCTGAACCACCAGGAAGCGGAAGAGGAGGAGGGCCTTTAGGCAAAAAGAGCTATATAGCACCTTGACATCCTCGCTGTGTGGAATCCACCCAGGCAATGCCCAAATGGAAGAGGCAGGGCTACCCTTTAGCTCTGCTGAACAAGGTAACTGTTATGCTTGTTTTCTTATTTCTCTTCAGTGACCATGCACAGACTGAATCTCATAATGGTTGGTGTATCTCATTTGGATACTGGTTGGATTTGTTGCTTTCTGCTCTGAAAAGGTTTATTGGGTTTTCCTGTTACCTCTTGTGACACTATTTAGTCTGCTTTTGCCTATGTTACTGAAATCCCACCCCAGGTTATGTGTATTTTCTTACTGCAAAGTATTTGGTTGCAGAGATGTGGGAGAAAAAGGCAGCAGAACCTCTGCAGGGAGCAACTAAAGTTCCCAAGAGTGTTAAACATGCAGCTGAGAACTGCGTCCTACGCAAGGTTGACAGTCTGATTGAGGAAGCTGAATCTATCTTCAATAGGGAAAGTAAAAAAACTAAACGATCAAAGCCCTTCCAAGTGAAAAGCCACCTGATCCTGACTGCCATGATAAGGGTACAGCATTATCATCATCAGAAATCTTTATTTGGCTATATTCCAAGCCATAAAAGAATGCAACATACAAGAATTCAAAAATTTCTGAATGAAGCCATAATAAAGTTAATACAGATATAAAACTCTTAAAATATGCATCACTAATCTACATGAAGCAATATTTGAGTTGATGATAATAATAATAATAATAAAGTCAAAAGACAATCTTTGTGCACTAAGCTTAAAAAATGGCAATTTAAATGGCATTGTCACCAGAAACATAACCTCATTTTCCAACAATATTCCGGAGTCAAACTGCAGAGGAGATATATTTGCAGACCATTGAACTAGTAAATTTGTCCTGTAAAAGCTGAAGGTGATACAATGCAGCCTGACATTTCCTTATATTTAAATTTTTTTAAAGTGGGATTAAAAAGGCACACCTAGAGCTAATGTAAAGTTTGCAGAAGAACCTAAAGTTCAACGTGCTCTGCCTTGTTTGTGAATCACATAGGCATACATCCAGGCTAGCGTCAGAAAATGCAGTTCTTGGGTATGAGACCAATAAGTGTGAGATTCCGGACCAAAACCTTATAAGATAATATAATTTAGAATGACTAAAATAAAAAGAGGGGTAAGGTTTGGTGCCTGGGGAACAGACTAAAAGCGAGTGTTCAATGACTCTTTTTTTCCCCTTGTCCTGCTTATCTCTTTTCGAATATGAAAATGCCAAAAAATCTTTCTTCAGCTTTACCCTTGATGTTTTAAGAATGTTTCCTGGATTGTTAAGGCAATCTAATAATCCCAAATTCCTCAATTGGGCTCTGATTTAAGCAATCCATGGGATTTTGTTTACCCATTCCAGCTTTAGACAATCTGTGATAACAGCGCAATGCAGGACTAGCTCTTCTTTTGCCAGATATTATACCACAAAAGAAAAGGCGCTAAATGATGACATCATTAATGCATCATCCATACTTCTTTTATGCACATTGCTCTGTAAATTGTGATACCATTAAAGCTATGATAGTAAATGTGAAATAGCTCAGTATAATATAAAGTACCCCAGGGAACAGAAAACTGGGAGCTGGGGAAGAAGCTGAGTCATTCACTGTGAGATATGCAAGCAGTGAATTGGTTTAGGATGAAGTTACATTGCTACCATTACTTCTTTGTATGTCTATTTCTGATGGATACATCTGCCAGTGGATTCCTCACCTTGTGAATATCCCCCTGCGTCAGCAGCGTTCGGAAAATTCTTCTTTAGCACGCCGGCGTGGACGACGTCACAGGAGCACGACATCGCGCGCGACTCCGCTGACATCACCGAACCCATAATAGACCTACGTCGGCGTGATGACATCAGTTCCCTTTTTCTGCGTCGTCGATGCTAACGGTTTCGAGGGATCTTCTGTTTCGTTTATAGTAACTTTGTTGCTTTTGAAGGATTTCTGTATCTTTCCAGTGTCGCTGTCTTCTGTCGTGATGTCGTCTAAGAAGACTGGTTTTAAGCCGTGTGAAGAATGCGGAAAAATTATGTCCATTACAGATCCGCATGATGAAAATATGTGGTGCCTGAGTTCAGATCACGACGTCCAAAGTTGTCGATCCTGTTTGAAGATGAATCTGAAGGCTCTTCGTGAACGTGAGGCTAAACTCCAGGTTGCCAAGCTAAAAAGGTAAAGAGACCAAGAAGAGTTTGAGATCGAGTTCGAGGCATTCGAAGTTGAGGTCCCGATCGAGGTCGGCTTCGAAGTCGTCTTCGGGTCATGATTCCAGATCTTCAAAGAAAAAACATAAGAAGAGGAAGCATGGATCAAGGCACCATTCGGGAAAGGAGTCGGATTTGAAAGCGAAGTCATCGGATTTGAAGGCGAAGTCGTCTGGTAGACGGCATCGTAAGGACATGGTTTTTCCCTCTCCAGTTCGAAATCCTGAAGGTGAGATCGTACCTCTGGAGTAAACGGAAAAATCACCGACTCCGGTGTCGAATCCTTCTCCGGCTCCATCTCAGTCTCCGGGACATGAAGAGGAAGAAGTTCCTGTTCCTCAGGACTCGGCGACTCCGGTTCACCAGCCCGAGGAACAAGAGAAACAGGGGGAATCGATTCCGGCGCAGCCTCCCCAGGAGCAGCCGGTGGGTTTGTATCCTCCTTTTCCGGGTCCAGTACAGGAACCCTCACATTTTTTAAATGCCATGTATGGTGTTTATGCAAGAGCCATGTACCCCTCGGGAGCACCGGCTGGTCCCATGGGTCCTTTGGTGTACAATTTGGGTGTTCCCCAATCTTATGCTCCGGCGCCGTTCATGCCGTTTATGCCGGCGCCTGCTCACCCTTGGCATCTCTCGGTGCCGCTGAGGTCATCGACGCCGTTTACGGCTTCACCGGCTCCGGACCGACCTCGTGATCTTCCAACTCGAAGTTCGACGCTGGCTCCAGCTCCACGTTCGACGCCGGCTCCGGCGCCTTCGGAGTCGATTCCGGATCCGTCAACGTCGCTTCGGAAGGAGAGGTCGAGGCGTGAAGCTCAGCGCCTTTTGGAGGAGCAGAGTTATAGGGAAGCTGAGTATGAAGAGGGTGAGCTTGAGGATCAGGAGGATGATTGTTTTGATGATTTGAGAGAGGCAAGTGGACTGGAACTGTCTCCTGATTGGGAATTAGCCTCGGTTTCGGATGCTCCTTCTAAAGATGTTCATCACCACCCCCTTTTCTGAATCATTTTGTCCACCATAAGCGTGGAAGGGTATACTCAGATGTGAGTCCCTTGCTCATTGCACCATCAGGATTCAAGCAAGCCGGGCCGACGACGCCTGAAATGGCAGAAACTGGTCCCCGGAAGCTTGTTTCCTTCCCAGTATAAGAATTGGCTTGGTAGTTTGGTTTGCCCTGTTCCCATCATGCACTGGGACAGGAACAGACTAATTTGCATATAGCCAAGTTCTGAGCTGGGATGGTGCAGTGAGCTAAAAAACGGTGATGGATCAAGCCCTGATCTTTGGACTGGGTAAGAGTGGTCTGCTTAATTCAGGCACTCTGTTCATCACCACCCCCTTTTCTGAATCATTTTGGCCACCATAAGCGTGGAAGGGTATACTCAGATGTGAGTCCCTTGCTCATTGCACCATCAGGATTCAAGCAAGCCGGGCCGACGACGCCTGAAATGGCAGAAACCGGTCCCCGGAAGCTTGTTTCCTTCCCAGTATAAGAATTGGCTTGGTAGTTTGGTTTGCCCTGTTCCCATCATGCACTGGGACAGGAACAGACTAATTTGCATATAGCCAAGTTCTGAGCTGGGATGGTGCAGTGAGCTAAAAAACGGTGATGGATCAAGCCCTGATCTTTGGACTGGGTAAGAGTGGTCTGCTTAATTCAGGCACTCTGTTCATCACCACCCCCTTTTCTGAATCATTTTGGCCACCATAAGCGTGGAAGGGTATACTCAGATGTGAGTCCCTTGCTCATTGCACCATCAGGATTCAAGCAAGCCGGGCCGACGACGCCTGAAATGGCAGAAACCGGTCCCCGGAAGCTTGTTTCCTTCCCAGTATAAGAATTGGCTTGGTAGTTTGGTTTGCCCTGTTCCCATCATGCACTGGGACAGGAACAGACTAATTTGCATATAGCCAAGTTCTGAGCTGGGATGGTGCAGTGAGCTAAAAAACGGTGATGGATCAAGCCCTGATCTTTGGACTGGGTAAGAGTGGTCTGCTTAATTCAGGCACTCTGTTCATCACCACCCCCTTTTCTGAATCATTTTGTCCACCATAAGCGTGGAAGGGTATACTCAGATATGAGTCCCTTGCTCATTGCACCATCAGGATTCAAGCAAGCCGGGCCGACGACGCCTGAAATGGCAGAAACCGGTCCCCGGAAGCTTGTTTCCTTCCCAGTATAAGAATTGGCTTGGTAGTTTGGTTTGCCCTGTTCCCATCATGCACTGGGACAGGAACAGACTAATTTGCATATAGCCAAGTTCTGAGCTGGGATGGTGCAGTGAGCTAAAAAAACGGTGATGGATCAAGCCCTGATCTTTGGACTGGGTAAGAGTGGTCTGCTTAATTCAGGCACTCTGTTCATCACCACCCCCTTTTCTGAATCATTTTGTCCACCATAAGCGTGGAAGGGTATACTCAGATGTGAGTCCCTTGCTCATTGCACCATCAGGATTCAAGCAAGCCGGGCCGACGACGCCTGAAATGGCAGAAACCGGTCCCCAGAAGCTTGTTTCCTTCCCAGTATAAGAATTGGCTTGGTAGTTTGGTTTGCCCTGTTCCCATCATGCACTGGGACAGGAACAGACTAATTTGCATATAGCCAAGTTCTGAGCTGGGATGGTGCAGTGAGCTAAAAAACGGTGATGGATCAAGCCCTGATCTTTGGACTGGGTAAGAGTGGTCTGCTTAATTCAGGCACTCTGTTCATCACCACCCCCTTTTCTGAATCATTTTGTCCACCATAAGCGTGGAAGGGTATACTCAGATGTGAGTCCCTTGCTCATTGCACCATCAGGATTCAAGCAAGCCGGGCCGACGACGCCTGAAATGGCAGAAACCGGTCCCCGGAAGCTTGTTTCCTTCCCAGTATAAGAATTGGCTTGGTAGTTTGGTTTGCCCTGTTCCCATCATGCACTGGGACAGGAACAGACTAATTTGCATATAGCCAAGTTCTGAGCTGGGATGGTGCAGTGAGCTAAAAAACGGTGATGGATCAAGCCCTGATCTTTGGACTGGGTAAGAGTGGTCTGCTTAATTCAGGCACTCTGTTCATCACCACCCCCTTTTCTGAATCCTTCTAAAGATGTGGCTCCATACCATGTGGTTATTAAAAAGGCTGCGGATTTGCTGAACTTGACTTTGCCCACTGCTGAGTATAAATCGAACATTTTGACTGAAGCCCTCCATTCTCCATCATCTGTTGTTGAGCCTATACTTCCTTTTACTGATGCTCTGACGGATCCTATTTTGGAGATGTGGAGTAGGCCTCTTACAGCTCCTGCAGTTTCTAAGGCCGTTGCAAGACGTCATAGAGTGGCTCCTGCTGACCCTGAATTTTTGTCCACTCATCCCTTGCCGGAGAGTTTAGTGGTGCAAGCTGCCTGCTCCAAAAAATCTGCAGGTGCTTTTCCCCAGGTACCTGGTGATAAGGACTCCAAGAAGCAGGACCAATGTGCCAAAAAAGGGTTTTCATCAGGCAGCATGGCTCTTAAATCTACAAATGCCACTTGCCAACTGGGCGGTTATATCCATGCCTTGATGGATACTATGAAGCAATTGTCTTCTAAACTTCCTGAGGAGGACAGAAAATGTTTTAGTGAGGTGATTAGTGACACGCAGGCTGCTGCTCGGCAGGTCATACAGAGGGGAATGGACACGGCTGACTCGGTTGCTAGAGTTATGGGCTCTTCAATTGCCACCAGAAGAGCTGCCTGGTTAAAGACTTCTGAGCTCTCTGCGGATGTTCAGGCTGCTTTAATGGATTTGCCCTTTGATGGCTCAGGCCTTTTTGGTAAAAAGTCTGATGCTGCATTGGAGAGGTTCAAGGACAGCAGAGCTACAGCCAGATACGTAGGTTTGCAAACCAGAGGATCTGTGGGCAAAAGATATAGGGGCTTTGGAAGATCTTCTTTTCGTCCCTACAAGCAATCACAGCAGCAACAAAATCCATTGTATAAATCATACAGGGGCAGACAAAGAGCTCGTCCTCGAGGACGTCAGGTCTCCTCCTCCTCTTCCTCTACCCACCCCCCTCCTACCACAGCAAAGCAGCCCTAGATCTGCCATTCCGGATCATGCTGGTCCTGTAGGGGGTCGACTTACCTACTTTCTACGGGATTGGGAATCGGTCACATTGGACCTTTGGGTTCTCAATCTCGTGGAGAATGGGTATGCACTTCCCTTTCGGGAATTCCCTCCGGATTACCCTCCTTGCCAAGGCTTTTGCTCAGAGGACCACCTGCTACTTCTGCAGGAGGAAGTCCTGGCATTGTTGAGAAAGGGTGCGATAGAGGTGGTTCCGGAGCAAGAAAGGGGTCAGGGATGCTACTCCCGGTATTTCCTGATCCCCAAGAAGGATGGCAGACTTCGTCCAATCCTGGATCTCAGGATCTTGAACCTTTACCTGAAGCAGGGGAAGTTCAAGATGCTCACCCTTGTACAGGTTCTTCAAGCGCTGCTGGAAGAAGACTGGATGGTGTCGATCGACTTGCAGGATGCGTATTTCCACATCCCAATCCTGAAGTCGCACAGGAAGTAACTCCGTTTTACGGTGGGTTCGCAACACTACCAGTTTGCGGTCCTTCCATTTGGTCTTACTACTGTGCCTCGAGTCTTCACCAAGGTGATGGCTGTGGTGGCGGCACATCTCAGAAGGTCAGGGATTCCAGTATTCCCTTATCTGGACGATTGGCTAATCAAGGCGTAATCTCCTGGGATGGTTCTCCATCATCTGCAAGTCACAACTCAGTTGTTGTACAGGTTGGGTTTTTCGATAAATGTACCCAAATCTCACCTGGTGCCCTCCCAGCGCAACCTGTTCATTTGTGCGGTACTGGATACAACTGTATGTTGGGCATTTCCTCTTCCACAACGAATTCGCGACATACAGGAAATGATTCCTTTATTTCATGATGGAGCGGTCGTTCCAGTCCTGAAGGTCCTTCGTCTGCTCGGTCTGATGGCTTCCTGCATTCTGCTGGTCAACCATGCATGCTGGCACACGAGGGCACTCCAGTGGTGCCTCCGCAGGCAGTAGTATCAACACAACGGAGTTCTCAGGGAGTCGATCAGGATCTCCAGAGAAACTGCAGCGGATCTGTCTTGGTGGAGCGGGAGGGCAATCTGTCTCAAGGAAAGCCCTTCCATCTGCCACCATCAGTTGCCACAGTGATAACAAATGCATCCACTCTAGGGTGGGGTGCTCATCTGGGGGATCTGGAGATTTAGGGTCTTTGGTCTCCAGAGTAAAGGTTGTTTCACATCAACCTTCTAGAGTTGCGGGCGATACGTTTGGCGCTCAAGGCCTCCCTCCCCTCCATTCGCGGTCGGTCGGTTCAAGTCCTAACGGACAACACCACCGCGATGTGGTATGTCAACAAGCAGGGAGGAGTAGGGTCGCAGTGTCTCTGCAGAGAGGGTTCAGGACCATCAGATTTGTCTGATGGCAAACCATCTGGGTGGAGTTCTGAACGTGCGTGCAGACAGTCTCAGTCGGCAGTTCTTGGCCGACCACAAGTGGAGGCTTCATCCAGAGGTCGTTCGTCATGTCTTTTGGATGTGGGGAACTCCTCAGGTGGACCTGTTCGCCACTCACGAGAATGCTCACTGCCCGTCATTCTGCAGTCTCCAGTTTCCGATGCAGGGAGCCTTGGGGGACACATTTCAGTTGAGTTGGGATTCAAAACTGCTTTACGCGTTTCCTCCCATACCCTTGATTCCTCCGGTTCTGAGGAAGATTTGCCAAGACCGGGCCCAAGTTATATTGATTGCCCCGGATTGGCCAAGAAGGGTGTGGTACACAGATCTTCTCCACCTCTCCTCGTGCCCGCCGCTCCGTCTCCCTCTCAGGGCAGATCTCCTCTCTTAGATGGAGGAGCAGGTGCTACACCCCTACCTCCAGACCTTACACCTTCAAGCCTGGAGATTGAGCAGGGCAACCTGAATTCCTTTTTTCTCCCACATGATGTGGTGGATGTAATACTATCGGCCAGGTGTGACTCCACCAAGTCAATCTATTCATACAGATGGTCTAAATGTGTTACTTGGTATGGGGAGAAATTGCGATTCTCCTATTAACATGCCTAGAGAATCTAGATTTCATTAAAGACACGGAGGCTCGCATTATGCAATGACTTTTAATTGCAGATCCAAGCCAGTCGCATCACAATATAAAGGTTCCAATAAGAACACTGAGATAAAGCAATAGACAAAACATAGCAACCATCAGCCTCTTTTAAATCAGGCGAAGAAAGAAGATGTAGCAGTTTCCAGAAGATTCGAAGGTAAACGAGAATGAAGGAGTCAACCAAACGATTCCTTGAAGATGGAACAACCAAAGAATTTTTAAGTAGATGGATTACCTGAAAGAAAGGAGACAATGAAAATTGTATCCTAGATAAAAAGGTAATCATAAACAAACAAACAAATCCTGAAACAAAAGGAGAATTGAACAATCATAAATAACATTTCAATACAAATATAGAATATATTAAATTCAACTGACATTCAGAATATAAATATTATATCCACAACCAAACAGGGAACGGGATGGGTGGGATAATGTGAGCCTCCGTGTCTTTAATGAAATCTAGATTCTCTAGGCATGTTAATAGGAGAATCGCAATTTCATTACAAGAACGGAGGCTACATTATGCATGTTGGTAGCCCTGTAAAACTACATTAGACATGTGTTCAATAGGTTTACAATAATGTCTTGCAAAGGTATTAGCGTTAGACCAGTCAGCAGCTTTAAGGATATCATCCAGCTTACCTCCGGACCAAAGAGACTTACTTGCCATGGCACCTCTAACGGAATGAGCTTGAAATTTGGATATATCAATACCAGCTAGAGACATAGCAGATTTAACCCATCTGGCAATTGAGGTGGAGGAAATAGCCTTATGAGGTTTTACAAAGGAAATGAGAAGTTGATTCTCATTAAGCGGACGGAGGTTAGACATTGTAAAATCATACGCTTTCATACATTCAACTACACAAAGCTTTGGAGAAGGATCGAAACGAGGATAGAAAATTGAATCAGACATGGTCTTTGTTCTTCTATAGACCTCAAATTTAACTCCAAATAAATTATAAGACCTATTAGAGATCTCCAGAGCTTTAACATCAGAAACTCTACGACAGGATATAAGGCAAAGAAGAGTTGCGAGTTTAATAGAAAGAAACTTTCTGCTCAAAAAAGAATTATCCGGCCAGGAAGTGAAGAGATCTAGAATTAAATTCACATCCCAGAGAGAATCATATTTTGGTCTCGGGGGTCTCTTTAAACGAATGCTCTTCATTACCCTACAAACAATAACATTTTTACCAATTGACTTGCTGTTAATAAAGACATGGCCAGCAGAGATCGCCGATCTATAACAGTTGATTGAGCTATAACTCAATCCTTTGTCAAAGAGTTCAGCGAGAAAATTCACTATATCAACAATAGGTGCTTGAGTGGGATCCAAATTCCTCTCCAAGCACCAGCGAAACCAGCATTTCCAGATATTGTTGTATCTGTAGTGAGTTCCCGGTGCCCATGACTCTCTGAGGAGAGTAGAAGCTGATGACGAAAGTCCTGAGACTTCGTTAGATCGCCTGACACTCTCCAGGCAAGAAGGCTCAAACTCCCGGATAGGGTCATTAGGTGAGGATCCCCGTTTACGTCTGTAAGAAGATCTTTCAGGGAAGGAATGAGAAATGGAATTTCGAAGGTTAGTTCCAGAACAGTGGGGAACCACGCCTGTGATGGCCAGAAGGGAGTTATTAGGGTTAGAGAGCATCGGTCCTGCCTCACTTTCTGCAAAACTCTCTGGATGATTGCGAATGGGGGAAAGGCATAAGCATTGATCCCTGACCAGGGTTGGAGAAATGCTTTCACTGCTTGTGCGCCGGGATCCGGCATCCAGCTGAAGTAACGCTCTATTTGAAAGGTGAGATGGCTTGCAAATAGATCTAACTCGAATGGACCCCAATAAGAATTTAATGAGTCGAAGACAGCGACGTTCAGTTTCCAATCACTGTAGTCCGAAAGGAATCTGGAATTCCAATCGGCAGAAACGTTCGACTTCCCTGGGTAGTATTCCGCTCTGAGAGTAATTTTGTGTTCTAAACAGAACATCCAAAGTTTCTTTGCTAGGTTTGAAAGGTCGGCAGACTTGGTACCTCCCAATCGATTGATGTAGGCCACTGCTGAGACATTGTCCATTTTCAGAACAACCGCTCTCCCTTGAATTGAGTGCTTGAAACTCATAAGGGCGTATAGGCCCGCAGTAAGTTCTAGGAAATTGATGTGGTGAGATGACTCCTCCTGAGACCAAATACCACCCGTATTCTGGTCTAGGAAACAAGCACCCTTACCATGAAGGGAAGCATCTGATTCCAGCACGAAATCCGGTTCTGAACCGAAAATTGCTTTCCCATTCCAAGCTTCCAGGTTTTTTAACCACCAGTTCAATTCTATTTTGGCCTCCAAATCTAGGGTGATTCGGTCTTCGTATCAGAGACCGGATCTCAATGCCCTTCCTTTTATCCTTTGCAAAGCCCGGTAATTCAGAGGACCTGGGAAGATCGCCTGAATGGAGGAAGATAAGAGACCTAGAAGTCTCGCCAGTTCCCTTAAAGGGATGTCCTCCTGTCTTAGGACATGACGAATCTCTTTCTTGATCTTCGAGATTTTTGAAGGAGGTAGAAGGAGAAGGCACTTGGAAGTGGTAAATAATAAATCGAACGCCTCGTTCTCTTATGAAAGAAGCTACTGCTCTCATTACTTTGGTAAAACACCAAGGGGCGGAGGAAAGTCCGAAGGGGAGAGCCTTGAACTGATATAGATGATTCTTCCAGAGAAATTGTAGGTAAGGTTGATGTACTTCCGCCATCGGGATAGTGAAGTAAGCGTCTTTCAAATCTAGTTTGACTAACCAATCTTCTTTTTGAAGAAGATCTCTTAGGAGATGTATTCCTTCCATTTTGAAATGCCTGTAAACGAGAAATTTGTTCAGGCCCTTCAAATTTATAACCGGTCTCCAACCCTTTTCTTTTTTCTCGACAAGAAACAAGGAGCTAATAAAGGTTAGGGAATCCATGGGAACTTCTAATATTGCTCCTTTTTGGAGCATAGAGGATATCTCTTCTTCCACTATTTTCTCCTTTTCTACTGAGATGGGAATATCTCTCGGGAATGAGGTTTGAAACGGAGTTTGAACAAAATCTATCATAAAGCCTATTACTGTGGACAATACCCACGGATCTTGAGTTATTTCTTGCCATTTTTTTTAAAACAGTTTCAGTCTGCCTCCCACTTTTGGAGGGGTAGAAGGAGAAAGTAAATGAAGAGAACTTACTTGGAGGGTTTAATGAGAAAGATGATCGAGATCTTCCTCCTCTTGCTCGATTTCCTCTTCCACGGATGGAGGTGTTGTAGTAATTATTCTGGTATGAGCCTCTTCCGAAGGGGCGTGATCTCTGGTAGGGCCTTTGGTTATATCGGCCGGAAGGAAGGCCCCTTCTTCCGGCCCTTCCAAAAACATTATTGGTGAACACTCTCTTCATATTCTTTTGAGCCTTATCAAGAGCAGTAAAAGTTGAGACGTACTTTCCCAAGGATCTAATAAGCTCTTCACCAAAGAGCAACCCTTTTGGGTTTGAGGAAGGTTCTTTCTCGGCCATATCTGTTAGTTTAGGGTCTAGCTTAAAAAGGATGAGCCTACGCCTTTCGGCGTTAATGCTAGTATTAGCATTACCTAAGAGGATGAGGGCTCTCTGACTCCAACCTCTAATAAGATCTGTATCAAGTTGGGTACCCTTAAGGTAACATTCCTCAGCGGAATCAAGAATTCTGCTCAATGGGCCAAGCACGTCCAAAAGGCGATCTTGGCAACCTTTAAACGCTTTTTCAAGACCTTTTCTAGGGTCGCGACCAAGTCTGAATAGGTATTTAATTAATTCAGGATCTAGGTTAGGAGCATAACATGCTTTCTCGTCAATTGAGGGTCTAAAACACTCAGCCTTTAAAGTATTTCTTGTCCCCCTTTCGAGAGGGAATCTAATCAATTTTTTGATAAATTTGGATACGTGCTCCTGAGGAGACCATTGTGTGGAAAGTGGATGCTTTAAATTTAGGGGGGAGAACATCTCTTCTCCCAAGGGATTTAGAATACTGTCCTTGGATGTAGAGGGGGCTTCATCCTCCTCATCGAAAATTCCAGCATCCCCATCATCCAAGTCCAGAACGTATTCGTCTGGATCTAAGTCATCATCGTTATCCGAGCCCTCTTGGGTGTCTTGAGCAGTTAGATATAGTGAGCCGCTAAGGGCATCCAAGGTATTTGGGCCGTAAGGGGCACCCGATTGGTGTGTGTCATAAAAGACATCTCTATTGTTTGAGGTGCGAAGACCATCCGAAAATTTTGTGGTGCTAAGACCACCAATAATATCAGAGGTGCTAGGACCTCCTATGCTCAGATGGGTCTCGGTAGCAGTATTGTTGCTCTTTTTAGTACGTTTTGCACCCATTTTCTCACCAATAGGAACATCAGAGACGTCCCCTTGTGAAGGTATTGGTCTCTTATAAGGAGCGAATTGGGCAAAGGTCTTCTTAAAACATGATTTCATTTTCTTCTGGATCATAGTTCAGAAATCGTCCCTATTAAAGTTAGGGATTGTGGCACTGTTTCCCTCTGAATCTGAATCAGAAAGGTTTTCCATATTGCCACTTTTTTTTTTATTTTTATATTTTATATATTTGTATGAGACTATTCACCCTTAGTTCTATATATTTTTTTTTTTTTTTTTTTTAGTGATATGGGGTGAAGCAAAGGGGTTGACCTAAGAAAGGGGAAATTCTTAGGGGAAATTTAAGCATAAAGGCATATAGGCACGAGAATTCAAGTGTCTTTAAGCTCCCTTTTCTTATTTTGTCTTTTAAGACTTTCCAGGGCTTAATACTACCTCCGTGAACAAAAACGGTGGAGCTCTCGCGTCTGAAAAACAGCTGAGTATCAACTGTCATACCTGAGAGGAAAGTTCCTAGGCAAGACACTCACGAAGCGTGAGGCTCGCCAGGGGACTTTCCTCTAATAGATTTATCGCGCGTTTGCGAGGATCAGCGATAAAATCAGGCGGAGAGGGGAGCTCTACGCGAGAGAGGTACGGCATCTAAAGGGCATGCTTAGAGACAAGGTAAATGCTACAGATACGAAGCGGAGGCTGTTTGTGTGTGTGTTCGGCAGCGCGTGTGAGAGAACAGGCGCGTGGCCGACCGCGGGGGTGAAAACAAACAATTTGCCTTGAAAAGCGAGGTTTATGCTCGCAAATAGACGAAGCCTTGAAAAAAACTAGGTTTATATTCACAATTGAGAAAGACGACTCCTGGGCTTAAAACGTGCCAGGGAGACGTCTAGGGAGATGATCTCGCGAGGGGAGAAGAGTGATTTCTCACGAGGGGAAGAGGCCCGATAAGAGGAATATAGGGCGGTATAAACAAAGCCCACAAGGAAAAAGGGGGCAAGGTAGGATCTCCGTAAATTGCAGATCCGGGGAGGAGGGAGGGTGGGTAGGAAGTGTGGAAAGCCCACGTAAAGATGTTTAGAAAAGGGGGGATCAACGGCTATACAATGTGAGAAACAACTCAGGATAAAACCAAACCTCCCCAGAGATTAAATCCACAACAAAATTAATGACAATAATTTCAAATAAGAGAGAAAAGCAAGAGCTACTTATCTGCTTGGAGCCGCATTTAAAAGAGGCTGATGGTTGCTATGTTTTGTCTATTGCTTTATCTCAGTGTTCTTATTGGAACCTTTATATTGTGATGCGACTGGCTTGGATCTGCAATTAAAAGTCATTGCATAATGTAGCCTCCGTTCTTGTAATGAAATCCATTGACCCTTTGAGGGCTTGTTTATCTGACATACTTCAATTTGCTCTTTTCCTGGCTAATCAAGGTTTTGCTGTAGCTACAGTTAAGGGTATCTTTCGGCGTTGTCGGCTTTTCTCTGCCTGCCGGATCAGCCATCCTTATTTAAATCTCCTGTTTTTTTAAGGTTTCTATAGGGCCTTACAAATAAATTTCCTCCTACTCCCTTTATTGTGCCTCAATGGGACTTGAATCTTGTGCTTACATTTCTAATGGGTTCTCCTTTCGAACCTTTGCACAAGTGTCCTTTAAGACTTTTATCTTTGAAGACAGTCTTTCTGGTTGCAATTACCTCAGCAAGGAGGGTAAGTGAGCTTCAAGCTCTAAGTTCAAAGCCTCCATTCTTGACCATTCATGCTGACCGAATGGTTCTTAGGACCAGGGCTGCTTTTCTGCCTAAGGTGGTAACTCCCTTCCATCTAGGGCAGTCCATTACCCTCCCTACCTTCTGTCCTCCCCCTCACCCTTCCAAGGAGGAGGAGAGAACCCTAAGAGGGCGGTGAGCTTTTATCTTGATAGGACAAGAGACTATCGGGCGGATGACCAGCTCTTTGTTGGGTTTGCTGGCTGCAGAAAAGGAAGAGCTGTGCACAAGCGCACACTTTCAAGATGGATTATACTATGCATCAAGATCTGCTACTCCCTGGTGGGTAAGGAGCCTCCAGAGCGTATAAGAGCTCATACCACTAGAGCAAAGTCTTCTACATCTGCTTTGTCTAGGGGTGTACCTGTAGAGGACATTTGTAGAGCAGCGACTTGGGCTTGCCTCCACACTTTTGCGAAGCATTACTGCTTGGATACCGAAGTGAGGAGGGTCGGCCACTTTGCGCGTTCTGTCCTCCAGGATTTTCTGGTATAGGAGAGTGGACACCCTCTTCCGGGAGTGGGGACTGCTGTGGGATTCACAAGGTGAGGAATCCATTGGTAGATGTATCCATCAGAAGAACAATTTTTTTTTTTTAAGTTCAAAAGGCTTTATTGAACACTGCACATGTACCACAGCTGCGTGCCTACAACCCGGAGGCCGGCAGCGTATATGAAGAAGAGCAATCTCCGATAAAACACAGCCCATCAGCCGACATCCCGGGGGACCGGCGGCGATTCAGAAATAGGCATCCCAAGCGGCCGCAGCACATGATAGATAAAAATGGCACAGTACTTCCAGGTGAACTTTGCTTTTTCATTTAACCAATTCAACAAGAACGAAAACAGCATCACAGGCATGTAGGTAATCAAGCAGCAGGGTAAGCAGCATGCGTCGTCTCAGACCACAAATGCACTTCGTGAGACTGTACAACATAGCAATTGCGGCAGATGAGACAGAAATAAAGGTAAAAAGGTCAGCATGCACGGGCCAACCTCACATCAGCACATCCCTCTCGCAGCCAATAACTCCCTACAGGTATGATTAGGCCTCCAGAAGTGCATCAGGGTCAGCATCAGGAGCCACCCCCACTGAACCATCCCGCTCCTCATCAGTAGCCACAGCAGTCTCATCAGGCACATCCGCATGGACCTCCCCCACCAGCACCGCCGCCCAGTAGTTCTTAGGCCTATTCTTGGGGGGCATCAGGTCGCTATACAGCCAAGTCTGGGTACAGCAATAAACCAGTTCTCTCTTCCACGCTCGCACCGTAGGCGGGGGGCCTCTCATCCACGCTCTGGCAATACAACGCTTGGCCATCAGGAGCGCCAGATCCACAATATGTCGCTGAAAAGAGCGCAAGGGTTTGGAGTAGCCCAGGAGGGCCAATAAGGGTTCCGGGGCTAGTGTCAAGTTCACAGTTTCATTGATCTCAACAAAGACCGATTGCCAAAAAGAAAAGATCGTGGGGCACAACCATGCAACATGAAGGAAATCTGCCAGGGGGGCCCTGCACCTCTCACATTCTGGGGAGTCACGGAGTCCGTATCTATGGAGCCTCTCCGGCGTATAATATGTCCTGTTCAGGAATTTAAAATGCATGAGCCTATGGCGGCCATTAAGAGAGATCTTGTGGACGCTGGCGCAGCACTAGCGCCAGAGGTCCTCAGTCATATCAGTGCCCAGGTCATGTTGCCAGGCGTGGCTTAGTATAATCCGCATACAGCTCCGTCTGAGCCATCCGATAAAGAGTGGAAACCAATCTCTGAGGAGACTTGGCTGTGACCACATAATCAAAGGTAGTAACCGTCACTGGTTCTATCATATCTGGTCACAGAAGGTCCCGCAGAGCACTACGCACCCTGTGGAACTGGAAGCGCATCATCAAGGGGGGGTCCTCCATCTCGTTAGTGATCTCGTTCCACGTCCGCACCGTGCCACCCGAGAACAAGTCGCCCATGGTGTGAATACCAATCCGTCTCAGTGCCAGAATCACTCCCTTTTCCCTACAAGGACTCAGCCAGTAGCACCACTCAAGTTTAGCGCTCGGAGAGTATAGGAGCGAACATGCTTGGGCGTTCGTAATATAGTGCCAGGCGTAGGTGACCGACAGTAGAGAATCGACCAGGCCCGTACGTAGATCCCTAGTCTACGTTAACAGGGCCGGCAGGGGAATCGGGTTTGGGACTATCCGTTCAATACGGATGTAAGGGGTGTCCTGTGGACCGTGGATCCACGCATAAGCATGGGCGGACTGCGCCGCACGGTAGTAGAGCTCCAAATCTGGGGCGTTGAGCCCACCCGCCGCGTATGGTCGTATTAGAATATGCCAATCGACTCTAGGCTCTTTACCTGCCCAAGCAAGTCGTACTAGCAGCGATTGGAGTCTGCGGAAAGACTGGACAGAAAGGACCATAGGGATTGTGTTGAACAGGAAAAGAAACCGCGGGAGTACCACCATCTTCATCAACGCGATGCGTCCCAAAAGAGACAGTGGGAGGGAAATCCATCTCTCTACATCATCCTCCAAGTTCAAAACCGCGCAGCCGTAATTTTCCTGGAGAACTATCTCCGAATCGGTATGGAGCCGGATACCAAGATATCTGACTGCCTCAGTAGTCCACTGTAGTGGAAACTCAGGGTCAAACTGCACCGTAGCCGCTGTAAGCGGAAACATGAACAACTTCGTCCAGTTCACCCGGATACCAGAAAGGGCGCCAAACCGGACTACCTCCCGCAATACCGGGGAAAGATGATTCTCGGGGTCCCGAACATAAAGAAGCGTATCGTCCGCTTAAGTAGAGACAATGAGTTTGTAAGTAGGGAAGCGGATACCCCGATGAGCATGGTACTCGCGGAGGGCACAAGCAAGGGGCTCAGCCACCAAAGCATAAAGCATTGGGGAGAGCGGGCATCCCTGCCTCGTGCCCCTGCCAATCTCAATGGGCTCAGAGGTCAGAGGTCCAATACGGATCCGGGCCCTCGGCTTGGAATACAGAACCGATATCAGCTGCAGGAAGAGAAGGTCAACACCCATCCTGTGAAGAACCTGATGCATAAAAGTCCACTCTACAGAATCGAATGCCTTTTCCATATCTAAAAATACCGCAACGGCTGGTACCTCTGGACGAGTATGCTGAAAAGCAGCAAAGACCGTTCTAATGTTATAAACGAGATTGCGCGTAGGGACAAAACCAGACTGCTCTGGGTCCACCAGCGTCGTGACCATAGGATATAAACGGTTAGAGAGCACTTTAGCAAAGGTCTTCGCATCTACGTTCATCAGTGAGAGCGGGCGATATGAGGCACAGTCATTAGGGTTCTTGCCCGGTTTAAGAATTGCCACAATTACAGCCTCACGCATGGAGGGTGGCATAGATCCCGAATTGGCCATATCAGTGAACAGGCTCAGCAGATGGGGAAGCAGCAGATCGGAAAAAGCTTTGTAGAAAGCCACTGTGAGGCCGTTGCTGCCCGGGGCGCTACCACCCCTCATGGAGGACAGTGCCCACAGCACCTCCTCTCTCTCAAAGGGGCGTGCCAAAAACCTACGGTCCGTATCAGAGAGCCACGGGAGCTCTATGTGTGACAGGTAGTCTACTATCTCCTCCTCCGGAGCGGGTCCTCTCGAGGCGTACAGAGCCTCGTAGTAGTCCCTAAAGCATGAAGTTATCTCATTGTTCGTAAGCGGGAGTCCGGCGTCACTAGTTCTAATTATCGGAACAGAAGAGCGCTCTCTGCCCCGCTCAGCTAAGCGGGCCAGCACCGCGCCCGGGCGCTCACCCTCACAGTAAGTCCTGGCGATGGCGTACTTCCCTAAATGTTTAATCTCCAGATCCGCCTCGTCGTTGTACTCCCGAAGGACCCCAGCAATCTCCCGGTCAACAGAACCGTCGCCAGACCGTAAGCGCAGCTATTCCAGATCTCGAAGCTTCCGCTCCAAAAGTTCGAGGCGGCCCCTGATCGACTTTAACACGCCGCCATGCTTAGAGATAGCAACTCTTCTGGCATAAAGCTTAAATGCTTCCCAAACCGACTGGAACGAATCAACAGAGCCCACATTGGCCTAAAAAAAAAGTCTCCAGGGCCGTAGATAGTTCCTCCGTGAAGAGAGGGTGAAGTAAAGAATAAGGGGGAAATCGCCAAGAAAAAGGCGGTATCCGTCGCGCTGGCACCGGGCAGGAGAGCAATATAGGCGAATGGTCCGAGTAGATCTGTGGAAGAATCTCGCAGGATCACACGTCCCGCATGCAAGCCGAGGACACAAACCAATAGTCTATCCTCGTGTGGATATTATGGGGGGCTGAATAGTGTGTAAACCCTCCCCGCAATGGACATCTATGATGCCAGACATTAAGCAGATCGAGGTTAGTCAAATGTGCATCCAGTGTACGTGCAGAGGCCGAAGGCAGCCGGGATGGACCGTCCGACCTGTCCAGCGTCGGGTGCAGAGTCAGGTTAAAATCCCCTCCCCAAAAAACAACTCTGTCCACAAACGCATAAACCTTCTGTGCCAGTGTCGTGTAAAAGCTAGGGAGATCAAAATTAGGGCCATATGTGTTCACTATACACATGTCAAGACCTTTACCAGAACGGACGTAATCGTGATTCGTCCCTCACTGTCGTTGTTCACCGGCGTCCAAGCAAGGGAGGATTTAGGATTAAACCAAGTAAGAACCCCCCGGCATGGGAAGTAAAACCGGCAGCATGGATATTTTCACGGAGCCCTCTGTAACCAAGGATGGGACTATGTGGCGCCAGGTGCGTTTCCTTCAAAATTGCAATGTCTACCCTGTGCTTTGCCAAATACTGGAGAACCCTCCGGACCTTGCGGTGGTCATTTAAGCCCCGCACGTTCCATGTCAGGAGCCACATTGTGTTAGGAGCCTCCACCTCCCCTGTCATAATATCGGACCTGCCACATGTAGCTCAAAACAGGGAAAAGTGTGTGCACCGTGCAGCCACCCCTACCAGACCACCCACATGCCTCAACCAACAACAGCATCACGCCGCAAAGCAAACATAGGAATCCGAAAACAATACCCACCCACGCCTGCCCTTCCCCAACTAGGCCGCGTTCATCCGCCCCCCCCAACAAACAGACCCCTTCCCTTATCACAGCCCCCAACAGCCATACAACTGCAAGCACCCCCACCATCCACACAACAGTTCCTCCCCACCCCCGCAAAAAAAACATTGAAGCAGTTGTAAACACACGAGGGCAGAAGTAGCCGACCTAGCATGTGCCACTGGCAGCCAACAAATCAGCATCTATACCGCCCCGTCACCCCCCCCCCCCCCGCCCCAGAACCTTGAAAAAGAAAGCATGGTAATAACACCACAAGGCGCTCCTTGGGGAACCCCACAAATTAAGAGAAGAAGGCCATTACATCAAAAAACGTTCGCTGGGCCTGAAGGGGCACCAGTGCAACCGCAACCAATCAAGATATAAAGTTATACAATCAAGCAAAGGTCAACAGGCATTGGTCACAAACATACACAACGACAGAACTGCAAATATCCACCCAAATAGTGTACTAACATTTGAGGGTCAGGATAATGTGGGTCAATCCCAGCATAAAAGGACTGATAATAACTGAGGAGTATGCGAGGGAGACATCAGTCTGTGGGCCTCCGGGTTCTTCCAGGGCCAGAGGCGCATCCGCCAGCCCAAAGGCGACTAAGACAGCAACCAGACCTTTGCTGACTCACCCAACAACAATCGATCTCCAGCATGTCTCAATCAGTCCTGGTCTTCCAGGGAGCCCCCTTCCAGTTCATCGTGTTTCTGCCTCGACCGTCGCTGTTCACGTTGCCAGTCCTTCAGGGCCTTCTGCAGTGTCTTGGGGTCCGTAAAGATGAGGGACTTCCCCTGGCGATTGACGCGTAACTTCGCTGGGTACAGCATCGCGTAATCTGCGCCCAGGTCACGCAGCTGGCGTTTCATGGGAGCAAACTGTTTCCGGGCCTCCTGCACTCGAGCCGTAAAATCAGGATAAATAGACAGGGTGGAGCCCTCATACTGCAAGGGTTGTTTCTCTCTAGCCAGTTTGAGCGCGACATCGCGATCTCTATAGTTTAGAAGTTTTGCTATAATAGGTCGTGGGGGAGCCCCTGCCTTGGGCCGTGGACCCAATGAGCGGTGGGCCCTCTCAACCACGAACATGTGAGAGAACGCATCATCCCCAAACAATTTCTTCCGCAGGTTTTCCATAAAGAGCTCCATGTTATCCGTATGGGTACTCTACGGAAGGCCCGTAACGCGTAAGTTACAGCATCGCAAACGGGCTTCTAGGTCCTCAGTTTTATCCAGGAGCATCTGCATAGCCCTGCCGATCTGTCTATTGTCCGACTCCAGCGTAGTGTGGGCCTCCTCGACCTCAGTAAGGCGGCGTTCCGACATATCCAGTCGCTCCGCATGTTTATCTAACCTTTCAGCCATGCGATCCATGCGGTAGGTCAGAGCGTCCAATTTCGTGCCGAAAGCGGTCATGCCCCCCTCTAGGTTCTTTTCCATGGCCAGGAGGATTTCTTTGAGGTCCTGTTGTTGTGCCCCCTCCGCCTCGTCGCTATCAGTCGCGCCTCCACCTCCAGCGCTCTCCGTCCCCTTCGAGTTCTTCTGCGTAAAGGAGAGCTTCGGCTGCGTCCTATCCTGGCGTCCCATGCTGCAGACAGTAGCCACACCAGGCCCCAAGCACTAATCCACGGTCAACGCACACTCCACCAGCAAAAGTCAGGGCAAGGGAGCCGGAGGGAGCCCCAGCACGAAAATCGCAATACAGCCGTAGAAACTGGGGACAATGGCAACCCCACGCGTCCCGCAGGTCGCCAGGTGGCCGACCGGCAGCAGCGAAGGCACATTTAGTGCGACCGTGGAGGGGAGGGGGGGGGGGCAGCCGGGCGCCGCGCTCAGATATCCAATTTATAGTAAGCGGTGCACAGGGGCGACACCGACCATCCACTAAGGCCACCCGTAGGGCCTCAGGTTAGGGTGCAAAGCGAATTGGGCTCCAAATACGCTCTGGTCAGCCCACAGGAGCACGTGGCAGGAGGCTCCCCAGTCTCCACGACACAGGCCTCGCAGTGATAGAACCCCCTCGCCACAACTAGCAGGGAGCCACCAGTTAATGCAGGTCAGGGTCCTCAGTATCCACCACCCTGCACCAAATCCGCAGGGCGCCCCAGCGAGGAATCCGGAAGGTAAACACACAGGGAGCCCAGCCGCCGCTCCGCAGCCTCAGCGACGGCTCCACAAATCAGGCATCCCTCAGTACCTCGGGCCTCTCAGAGTCCAGTCACTCTGCGCAGGAGCCACGTTGTCCAGGCCTCAAACCACCACAGAATCACACAGTGGAGGCAGGAGAAGAGGGGAAGCCCCCGCACGTCAGGCCCGCACTCCCGCTCACCGCTAGGACCCTCCAGCCACGTCTCTCTCCTCCTCACGGGGTTTCATATCTCGCCGTTCAGCATGCACAGTACCCGGGCCAGCCGCCGCCACAGCCAGGCCCTCAATCTCGCACGGTCGCCCCCCCCTACCTACCGCCTCACCAGACGGCAGCTCTCCGGCCTCCAAGCAGCAGCCCACAGTCGCTCCGCCACAATCCGGCCTGCAGTGGCCCCGGTCACCTCCGGGTAGAATTTCAGCCCGCCAGGGGCACCTTGCAGCAGCTCAGAGCCTCCGCGGCCGGGCCTCCTATCCTCCACACCCGGGCAGGGGTGAAGGAAGTCCTCCTCACAATCTTAAAAAATATAACAACCTAGGCAATTCAATACTTAAAGCTCTAGGGAAAGTGACAACGGAGTAAAAGATTACCAAATATATCTAAATGATCATCAGTAACAGAGAAAATCTAGAGAAAATCTGTTTGCCACCTTTATTTATTTTACCTTTACCTTATTTTTTATTTTTTCTATTTTTGAATTGTGATTTTTTTTATTGTATTGTGATTTGATGTAATGCTGGTTTAATTAACTTGTGAAACTTGTTAAAACCATCTGAGAATCAACTTTTTTTAATGGTTTTTATCCTTGTTTTTATTAATAAAATTTATGTTACTGATGATCATTTAGATATATTTGGTAATCTTTTTCTCCGTTGTCACTTTCCCTAGAGCTTTAAGTATTGAATTGCCTAGGTTGTTATATTTTTTAAGATTGTGTTTTCCCTGACCTAGGAATTATTGTATTCATACATTCAGGGGGTCCTTGTTACCTATAAATATGGAAGTCCTCCTCACGCCAGCAGTGCTCTCCCGCTCAGCACCAAAGCTCCAAGACCACGGCCCCCTCCTCCGCTCGGGGTCACGCAGGTTCCAGCCCCAGCAAGTACTAGTCCGGGGACGGCCGCGGCGAAAATCGAGCCCGCGGCCTCACAGGCCTGTCGCACGCCGCCCCAGCAGCTGGCAGGTCTCCGACTTCCAGGCAGCAGGTCCCCACCGCTCCTCCTCAAACTGGACCCCAGTGGTCTCGGCCACTACAGCTCACGAATTCACCTCAGGTAGGGTCCCAAAGCAGCAGGATAAATGTAGGGTATCGGTTCAGTGCGGAAGAGCTCCGGACTCAGGCAGCCATCTCGGTTGCCGGCTAGCTCCGCCCCCCCATCAGAAGAACAAGTTACTTGCCTTCGGTAACGCTTTTTCTGGTGAATACAATATCTGCCTGTGGATTCCTCACATGCCCACCCGCCTCCCCGTTGTCCACTCTTCCATACCTGATTTATGGCATTGCTTCGAGGAATACATGATTTCTTAAAAAGAAGTGTGTTTTTGTACTTGACTTGCTATGTCGTATTCACACTATGTGTGTTATTTTAATTATTTTGTACTGTGTACACTGTATATATATATCTATTGTTGTTGGTCCGTCCGTGTGCCTCGCAGGCACGGAAAAAAGGGCGAAACTGATGTCATCACGCCGACGTAGGCCTATTATGGGGTCGGTGATGTCAGCGGAGTCGCGCGCGATGCCGTGCTCCTGTGACGTCGTCCACGCCGGCGTGCTACAGAAGAATTTTCCGAACGCTGCTGACGCAGGGGGATATTCACAAGGTGAGGAATCCACAGGCAGATATTGTATAGCTCTGTTTATTAATGTAAGGATTACCCTTGCCGTTCCCACACAGATGAAAATAGATAGGTAAGATTGGAGGATGGTGGTACAAATCCACAAGTTTAACTCCATCTTACATTTTTCTTTCACGTCCTGCGTACCAGTGTTCATTAAAGATTAGTGTCACACAATTGTATACATAATAAATAATGTTGCAGATCCACATTATACCAACCAAACATGATCATTGAGAAGAAGAGCAACTTTTGTTCCCCCTAATATTCTATGCTTCACTTCATACTTAGGCACATCCACAAGTTTACTATGAAATGATGGGAGCGTCTTTTCAACCCTCGGTATGATACCCAATGTTTCCCACATAGGTAACTGTAAGAAATTGGGTTGTTTCTTAGTTGGGGTGTAAACCCTGGTCAAGAAGCAACCCCAATCCTTGTCAGGGTAAGGCATTAGTAAACCCCAAATTAACCTGTGCTCACCCCTTTGGTAGCTTGGCACTGAGCAGTCAGGTTTAACTCAGAGGCAATGTGTAAAGTATGGGTGCAACACTTTAAACAGTAAAACAAGACCACAAAAGGAACCCACAACATATTTTGAAAAAAGTTGAGTAGTTTTTAATGAATAAAACAATTAATCAAATTCATAGACCAGAAGTTATTCCGTTTTAAAGGTTTTAGTGGAAATAACTCTAAAAAGCTCCAACTGGTGATCTCTAGTCGCACCGAACAGGTGCAAAGTCACAAGTTCAGGCCGATCGCAATGGAGTGTGGGCTGGCTACAGGGCCCAGTCAGGCCTGCTGAACAGGGTATATTAAATCCTGGTTGCGGAGCGTTTTGTGAATCTATGTCAAAGATGCGCCGCACAGGCTAAGCGATGCATTGGATCTGAGATGTGGCAAGGCTGCAGTGTGAGATCCTGTTGCATCATCAGGATCCCGTCGAAGGCTGGTGTCAAGGATGCATTGCGATGCAGTGCTCATCGGCAATGCAACGGTTCTGAGGAGTTGAGAGGCTGCAATGCTGCAATGCGGAGTCCGGCATCATCGTTGAGGCTGCTGTCGTTGAGGCTGCCGTTGATGAGAGATGTGGGAATCTGGGCAGTGGATGTGCGATGCCATCGAGGCAATGTGTCGCTTCCGAGGGTTGAACTGATGCAGGTCTTTGCGATGGGTCCAGTCAACGCAGCAGCAACAACGCGTCATTTCTGCTCGGGGATGCGCCGCTCAGCAGATGAGATGCTTTGGTTCTGCTCAGGGATGCGTTGGGCAGCAGAGAAGATACATCAGTTCCGCTGACAAGCCCCTTAAGCCCACTTCCAAGAGTTCAAGACTGGAGTGACATTATTTGGCAGGGTCGACACACAGATGGTAGATCGTTATGTCTCTGATGCGTCAGATCAGGTGACCAGCCAAGTAGCTCTTAGATTCACTCTGGGTTCAAGAGATGCAGGTCCAGTCCTTCTCACCCAGGCAAGAGGGCAGTAGGCAACGGGTAGCAGGTCAGCACCACAGGGCAGCAGTTCCTGCAGAGAAGTAGTCCAACAGAGTGGCAGTTCTTAAGCAGCACAGCAGTCTTTCCTGGCAGAGTATCGACAGGTCCAGAATTGGTTCCTGAGTTCCTTCTTTTATATCCTGGTGCCCTGGTCTGGAAGGAGGGAGAAGCTTCTAACTCCTAGGCTCCAAACTGGCTGAGTTGAAAATGCAGGATTGTTAGGTCCTTTGTATGGAGATAGGGCACAGCCTATTCAGGTGTGAGTGAAGCTGGGTTTAGCTCCTCCTTCTCATCCTGTCAGTGATGGCCCACCCAGTCACACCTAAGCTCCCATTGTGTGTGGCTGTCTAGGAAGAATACACAAAAGCCAAACTGCCAACTATACCCAGTCATGTCTGACTTCATCATGAAGTGGGATATTAAATTCGGATTCCAAAGAGACCAAACTTGAAACAGTTATATCTTCCCATTTGGAAATTTCACTTGTAATAAATTACTCCCAACAGTATCGTATGGGAGAGATAGGCCATGCAGTAGTGAAAAAACGAATTTAAGAGTTGTTCACTACCAGGACATGTAAAACTTAAAAGTACATGTCTGACCTTTTATATACATTGCACCTTTCCTTCGGAGATGTCCTGGGCCTACCCTAGGAGTGACATATGTATTAAAAAGGAAGGTTTTGGCCTGGCAAAAGGTTTATTTTGCCAGGTCGAAATGGAATGATACACTGCCCACATAGGTTCTGCGAAGGCAGGCCTGAGACATGTTTACAAAAATACTTAAGAGGGTGGCTCAATCAGTGCTGCAGGCCCACTCGTGCAAAAAGAACATGGGATGGACAGAATGTTAAAGAATGTCAAACATTCATCACAGTACAGAGATCTGGGATAAATCCATCGTTTTTGTGCTCCCCATGCCATTCCAGTTCAAACCCAGCCATTTAAAAATCAGTCTTGAACCTGTTTCCCATGGGATCAGTCTAGCCGAAACTGCCAGGCCAGGTTTTCCCTGGACTGTATGTAAAACAAGCATCCTAGGACCGGTTGCGGGGTTTCACCCCTCATCAGCCAGGCTAGCTTGACCGCAGTGGCATGGAGAGCACGGGACCCATGTCTGGGTATACCCGTCCCACTCAGAGTAACAAATGCAAAAAGAACATGTGATGGACAGAATGTTGAACAATGTCAAACATTCACCCGAGTACAGATATCTGGGCCTAAACCAATAATTTGTTTCTCCCCATGCCATCCCAGTTCAAACCCAGCCATATGCAAATCAGTCTTGACCCTGCATCCTAGGACCGGTTCTGCGGTTTTACCCCTCATCAGTCAGGCTAGCTTGACTCCAGTGGCATGGAGAGCACATGACACACGTCTGGGCATACCCCTTCCACCCGGGGTGACAAATGCTTGTTTGATCTAAGTTGGCAGAGTACGCCCAGAAGTGGGTCCCTTGCTCACTTTGCCACTGGAATCAAGCCAGCCTGGCTGATGAGGGAAATTACCCCGAAATCAGTCCCAGTATGCTTGTTTCTGGTCCAGGAAAGACCTGGCTTGGTAATTCGGGCTGGACGGTTCCCATAAGGCATAGGGTCACAACTGATTTGCATATTCCTGGTTCGGAACTGAGGTGGCGAGGTGAGCTAAATAATGATGATGGATTAAACCTTGTACTATACAGAAAAGGGGGTGGTGATGAACAGAGTGTCTGAATTAAGCAGACCACTCTTACCCAGTCCAAAGATCAGGGCTTGATCCATCACCGTTATTTATCTCACTGCCCCATCCCAGCTCAGAACCTGGCTATATGCAAATTAGTCTGTCCCTGGCCCAGTGCATCATGGGAACAGGGCAGACCAAACTACAAAGCCAATTCTTCACCAGAAAGGAGACAAGCTACCGGGGACCGGTTTCTGGCATTTCAGCCTCTTCGGCCCGGCTTGCTTGAATCCTGATGGAGCAGTGAGAAAGGGACTCATGTCTGAGTATACCCTGCCACACCTATAGTGGCCAAAAACGATACAGAAAAGGGGGTGGTGATGAACAGAGTGTCTGAATTAAGCAGACCACTCTTACCCAGTCCAAAGATCAGGGCTTGATCCATCACCGTTATTTATCTCACTGCCCCATCCCAGCTCAGAACCTGGCTATATGCAAATTAGTCTGTCCCTGGCCCAGTGCATCATGGGAACAGGGCAGACCAAACTACAAAGCCAATTCTTCACCAGAAAGGAGACAAGCTACCGGGGACCGGTTTCTGGCATTTCAGCCTCTTCGGCCCGGCTTGCTTGAATCCTGATGGAGCAATGAGAAAGGGACTCATGTCTGAGTATACCCTGCCACACCTATAGTGGCCAAAAACGATACAGAAAAGGGGGTGGTGATGAACAGAGTGTCTGAATTAAGCAGACCACTCTTACCCAGTCCAAAGATCAGGGCTTGATCCATCACCGTTATTTATCTCACTGCCCCATCCCAGCTCAGAACCTGGCTATATGCAAATTAGTCTGTCCCTGGCCCAGGGCATCATGGGAACAGGGCAGACCAAACTACAAAGCCAATTCTTCACCAGAAAGGAGACAAGCTACCGGGGACCGGTTTCTGGCATTTCAGCCTCTTCGGCCCGGCTTGCTTGAATCCTGATGGAGCAGTGAGAAAGGGACTCATGTCTGAGTATACCCTGCCACACCTATAGTGGCCAAAAACGATACAGAAAAGGGGGTGGTGATGAACAGAGTGTCTGAATTAAGCAGACCACTCTTACCCAGTCCAAAGATCAGGGCTTGATCCATCACCGTTATTTATCTCACTGCCCCATCCCAGCTCAGAACCTGGCTATATGCAAATTAGTCTGTCCCTGGCCCAGTGCATCATGGGAACAGGGCAGACCAAACTACAAAGCCAATTCTTCACCAGAAAGGAGACAAGCTACCGGGGACCGGTTTCTGGCATTTCAGCCTCTTCGGCCCGGCTTGCTTGAATCCTGATGGAGCAGTGAGAAAGGGACTCATGTCTGAGTATACCCTGCCACACCTATAGTGGCCAAAAACGATACAGAAAAGGGGGTGGTGATGAACAGAGGGTCTGAATTGAGCAGACCACTCTTACCCAGTCCAAAGATCAGGGCTTGATCCATCACCGTTATTTATCTCACTGCCCCATCCCAGCTCAGAACCTGGCTATATGCAAATTAGTCTGTCCCTGGCCCAGTGCATCATGGGAACAGGGCAGACCAAACTACAAAGCCAATTCTTCACCAGAAAGGAGACAAGCTACCGGGGACCGGTTTCTGGCATTTCAGCCTCTTCGGCCCGGCTTGCTTGAATCCTGATGGAGCAGTGAGAAAGGGACTCATGTCTGAGTATACCCTGCCACACCTATAGTGGCCAAAAACGATACAGAAAAGGGGGTGGTGATGAACAGAGTGTCTGAATTGAGCAGACCACTCTTACCCAGTCCAAAGATCAGGGCTTGATCCATCACCTGTATTTATCTCACTGCCCCATCCCAGCTCAGAACCTGGCTATATGCAAATTAGTCTGTCCCTGGCCCAGTGCATCATGGGAACAGGGCAGACCAAACTACAAAGCCAATTCTTCACCAGAAAGGAGACAAGCTACCGGGGATCTAGCCCTGATCTCTTGACTGGGTGAGAGTACTCTGCTTAATTCAGAGACTCTGTCCATCACCACCCCTTGTTGTAAATAATTTTGTCCACCCTAAGCGTGGAAGGGTATACTCAGATGTGAGTCCCTTGCTCATTGCACCATCAGGATTCAAGCAAGCCGGGCCGAAGACGCCTGAAATGGCAGAAACCGGTCCCCGGAAGCTTGTTTCCTTCCCAGTGTAAGAATTGGCTTTTGTAGTCTGGTCTGCCCTGTTCCCATGATGCACTGGGCCAGGGACAGACTAATTTGCATACAGCCAGGTTCTGAAACTGGGATGGTGCAATGAGCTAAAAAACGGTGTTGGATCTAGCCCTGATCTCTTGACTGGGTGAGAGTACTCTGCTTAATTCAGAGACTCTGTCCATCACCACCCCTTGTTGTAAATAATTTTGTCCACCCTAAGCGTGGAAGGGTATACTCAGATGTGAGTCCCTTGCTCATTGCACCATCAGGATTCAAGCAAGCCGGGCCGAAGACGCCTGAAATGGCAGAAACCGGTCCCCGGAAGCTTGTTTCCTTCCCAGTGTAAGAATTGGCTTTTGTAGTCTGGTCTGCCCTGTTCCCATGATGCACTGGGCCAGGGACAGACTAATTTGCATACAGCCAGGTTCTGAAACTGGGATGGTGCAATGAGCTAAAAAACGGTGTTGGATCTAGCCCTGATCTCTTGACTGGGTGAGAGTACTCTGCTTAATTCAGAGACTCTGTCCATCACCACCCCTTGTTGTAAATAATTTTGTCCACCCTAAGCGTGGAAGGGTATACTCAGATGTGAGTCCCTTGCTCATTGCACCATCAGGATTCAAGCAAGCCGGGCCGAAGACACCTGAAATGGCAGAAACCGGTCCCCGGAAGCTTGTTTCCTTCCCAGTGTAAGAATTGGCTTTTGTAGTCTGGTCTGCCCTGTTCCCATGATGCACTGGGCCAGGGACAGACTAATTTGCATACAGCCAGGTTCTGAAACTGGGATGGTGCAATGAGCTAAAAAACGGTGTTGGATCTAGCCCTGATCTCTTGACTGGGTGAGAGTACTCTGCTTAATTCAGAGACTCTGTCCATCACCACCCCTTGTTGTAAATAATTTTGTCCACCCTAAGCGTGGAAGGGTGTACTCAGATGTGAGTCCCTTGCTCATTGCACCATCAGGATTCAAGCAAGCCGGGCCGAAGACGCCTGAAATGGCAGAAACCGGTCCCCGGAAGCTTGTTTCCTTCCCAGTGTAAGAATTGGCTTTTGTAGTCTGGTCTGCCCTGTTCCCATGATGCACTGGGCCAGGGACAGACTAATTTGCATACAGCCAGGTTCTGAAACTGGGATGGTGCAATGAGCTAAAAAACGGTGTTGGATCTAGCCCTGATCTCTTGACTGGGTGAGAGTACTCTGCTTAATTCAGAGACTCTGTCCATCACCACCCCTTGTTGTAAATAATTTTGTCCACCCTAAGCGTGGAAGGGTATACTCAGATGTGAGTCCCTTGCTCATTGCACCATCAGGATTCAAGCAAGCCGGGCCGAAGACGCCTGAAATGGCAGAAACTGGTCCCCGGAAGCTTGTTTCCTTCCCAGTGTAAGAATTGGCTTTTGTAGTCTGGTCTGCCCTGTTACCATGATGCACTGGGCCAGGGACAGACTAATTTGCATACAGCCAGGTTCTGAAACTGGGATGGTGCAATGAGCTAAAAAACGGTGTTGGATCTAGCCCTGATCTCTTGACTGGGTGAGAGTACTCTGCTTAATTCAGAGACTCTGTCCATCACCACCCCTTGTTGTAAATAATTTTGTCCACCCTAAGCGTGGAAGGGTGTACTCAGATGTGAGTCCCTTGCTCATTGCACCATCAGGATTCAAGCAAGCCGGGCCGAAGACGCCTGAAATGGCAGAAACCGGTCCCCGGAAGCTTGTTTCCTTCCCAGTGTAAGAATTGGCTTTTGTAGTCTGGTCTGCCCTGTTCCCATGATGCACTGGGCCAGGGACAGACTAATTTGCATACAGCCAGGTTCTGAAACTGGGATGGTGCAATGAGCTAAAAAACGGTGTTGGATCTAGCCCTGATCTCTTGACTGGGTGAGAGTACTCTGCTTAATTCAGAGACTCTGTCCATCACCACCCCTTGTTGTAAATAATTTTGTCCACCCTAAGCGTGGAAGGGTATACTCAGATGTGAGTCCCTTGCTCATTGCACCATCAGGATTCAAGCAAGCCGGGCCGAAGACGCCTGAAATGGCAGAAACCGGTCCCCGGAAGCTTGTTTCCTTCCCAGTGTAAGAATTGGCTTTTGTAGTCTGGTCTGCCCTGTTACCATGATGCACTGGGCCAGGGACAGACTAATTTGCATACAGCCAGGTTCTGAAACTGGGATGGTGCAATGAGCTAAAAAACGGTGTTGGATCTAGCCCTGATCTCTTGACTGGGTGAGAGTACTCTGCTTAATTCAGAGACTCTGTCCATCACCACCCCTTGTTGTAAATAAGGATTAAACCTTGTAGCACTTAATTCACAGGCCCTGGACACTTGTAGTGCAGATCACATGTACTTTAGACCTGGTTAGCAGTGGTAAAGTGCTCAGAGTCCTATGGCCAGCAGAAACGAAGGAGGAAGGAAGGCAAAAAGATGGGTGAAAGGCTGGCAGGTCTAACAGTTACACAATATCAACGATGCACACAACAGACTTGCTTTTCAACTGATGACCCAGAGGTGCTTAAGTGTCTTGTCAGGGGCAAGAAGCAATATACAAATCTTGCAATACAGCGCAGTCCTGGAGAAGTCCTTCTTTTATTTGTTATCTAACGTTGTTTTAGATTCTGTAGCCAAGAATCACAAGTTAGATCACTATGGACTAGTCAATTTGTTTTGCTGATTCCAGGCCACATAGCCCTTGCCATTGTTCTCATTACCTTGGAGACCAGTAGCAATAAAGGAAGTGGTGATCAGTGGGTTTCAATAAAGCAGGAGGAAACCTACTGTGACAAAGGGCCAATGTTGACAGCTTTCTCTTCATCCACCAACTATACCTAGTTTCAGGAAGGTGGACTTAGGAAGCAGTATGTTCACTTTAGCATATTAAGCATGGACTAAGACAGCCTACCGCTGGATGGTCACTAACGTGTACAGCACGCTCATGGGCTCAAATGTCCCCAGCATCAGTTATCCACACATACTAAGCTTCAATACATGATGAAGAGAAGAGATCACGGCCTGGCTATCTGAACAGTTAATGGCCACTCTCCCCTTAAAGCCAAAGGTTAAAAGTATTTTGCTCATGCAATATTACTATGGTGCTACTAGGGCCTGTCACAAGAGAGCCTGGATTGATTGTCCAGTAGCTACTATTTCTGAGTGAGGGTGTTGGGGCTTTGTGCCCTTTTCTTTCAGCCACCCAGGGTCATTCACTGCCAAAGTTTAAAAAAAATCTTTCATCTGTGATTCGTCTCATGATGACACTAGGGTGACCAACCGTCCGTAAATTTCACGGACAGTCCGTAATTTCGGCCGCCTGTCCGTTGTCCGTGAAGGATTCTTTAACGGACGCCATTTGTCCGTAATTTTAACCGGGCACACAGCTGGCCCACACCTCCCTTCTTGCCCCCACCTCCCTTCTTCACTCTAATGCTGTTGACATCGGGTGTAAGACTCCGATGCTGTGTGAAAGCTCAGACACCCATCAGCACCGGAGAGGCACAGCGGGATGGCAACCCTCACACCTTCAGCCCTTGATGAACTGTTAAGAGGTGCTTGAAGGTGACTGAGGGCGGGAGGGGGGGAGGGGGGAGGGGCTGCAGCTTCAGGAGCAGGGGCATCTATTCAGATGCAAACAGCCCTGAGTGCGTCATGTCTCTGCAATTTGTGTGAGACATTCTCTTTCTGCCCAGGGCCCCAAACATCCTACAACCGGCCCTAGGTAGCACATGGTTCTTTTCACAGAGCTTAATTAGTCACTAAATTGTAAACAAATCTCGATTCTTCAAACATGCAGTCTATAATGTAATAAAAGAGAAATAGCACAATCACACCCATACTGATTAAGAAAGTATGGAGGACAATCAGTTAAATCAGTTCTCTGGGAGTATCTCTTTTCAGTACTGTACATCAGCATGGGGGGGGGGGTGAGGGGGGCAAAATTAACATTTTGGAAACGCAGCCTGTCTTCTCATTGTCTTGTCCAGTAGGGGGTGAGGAGCCCTAACCCACCCTCGAAGAGACCAGGATGAAACTAGAATACTGCATGCCCGCCCCTGTGCCCACCCTGGTGGATGCTGTTCCCCCCACCCCCCATGTGGTGGCTCCTGCACCCGCCGGTGATGGCTCCCGTCCCCCCATGTGATGAATCCTGTCTCTGCCCTGGGTGGCTTCTGTCCGAGTCCTGGGATGGCTTCTGCAGCGAGGGTGAAGTTCTTGATGGGTCGGCGAGTGAGTAAGTGAAGGGATGGCTGGATGAAGTAGTGAAAGGGTGAATGGATGAATGAAAGATTGAATAGATGGATAATGGGAGAGGATGGATGGATTGATGAGTGAGTGGAAGGATGGAAGAGAGAAAAGGTAAATAGCTGGATGTATGGGTGGAAGGGCAGCTGGATGGGTAAAAGGGTGGATGGATGAGTGAAAGGATGAATGAGTGAAAAGGTGGAGGAGTGAGTGAGTGGGTGGGTGGATGGATGAATGAAATGATGGATGGATTGATAAATTGATAAGTTCAAGGGTGAATGGATGGACGGATGAGTGAAAGGGTGGATGTAAGGATGGATGAGTGAGTGAAAGGGAAGTTAGATGGACAACATGATGAAAAGATGAGTGAATGAGTGAAAGGATAAATGGATGAGAGAAAGGATGGATGAGTGATAGGGTCAATGGATGGATTCATGAGCAGATGAGTAGGTGGGTGGATGGATGGAAGGAAGGATGGCTAAGTGAAAGAGGCTATGGAGAGAGAAAGGGAGGATGTATGGATGGATGACTGAAAGGGTGGATGGGTGGAAGAATGAGTGACTGGGTGGATGGATGAGTAAGGGAAAGGATGGCTGGATGGGTGAAAGGGTAAATGGCTGGATGGATGAGTGAATGGATGGATGGGTAGAAGAGTGGATGGATGAGGGTACAGATGGATAGGGTGAAAGGGTGGATGGATGGATAATGGTTGGATGAGTGAAAGGATGGATGAAGGGATGGATGAGTGAAATGATAGATGGAAGGATACATGATGGATAGGTTTGCAAATAGTTGAATATGTTTGGATATGGCTGGGCTTACTTATATACTATTGCGCGACCTCTGATGTGTCTGTAAAACGTATCCAATTGTCCTGAAGTTTTGTCCTGAATTTTGACCTCCTGTCCTGAATTTGTGTCCTGAATTTTGACCCTTTGTCCTGAATTTTTACACTCACCGTCCTGAATTTGCACCAATCCCAGTTGGTCACCCTAGCCTAGATGACACACTGCCAGCCAGTTAGCAACACAGATGTATTCTCGAAGCCTGCTGCCTGTGGGCGGGCCCAGAGTCTACAGTATTTGCCTGGCTGAAGAGCTGACAGCCCTGAGGCTTGTGAGGTCATCAGCTCAGCAAAGATATAGCCTAAGGACCAGTCTCCACCTCCTGATGACGTGGGGGTAAAATTAGGCTTGGGCGTTTAAGACTGAAGCACTGGAGCACTAGGACTTCAGATCAGACAGGGAGTGGAGAGGATGGTCACCCCACCCTTTCCCAACTCGTCACAGGGGGGTGGATCTTGCCCTGTGACCAATTTGGAAATGGTGGGCTAGAGGCGTCAGCCAGGTAAGAAGCTGAGAAATCGAGTCTGCGTAGTTTGTCATCAGGATTTTTGAGGAGACACTGCTCAGATTCAAAGTGTCTTCTTCCCTCGCTGTCGCTAACTGCTGGACCTTGTGGACACCATCATCTGACCTCCAGATCCGTAGTCTGTGTTTCAAAGGCACTGGCAGCCAGGAGCTGAGTAGCGGACAAGGTGGTGCGCACTGAAGGTGTCTGTTGGCTTTACCCAGAACAAGCCCTCCGGAAGGTAAATGCCCCGGGGAAGCTTGGCAGTGCTTATATTTGATTAGCATTTTCCATGAAAGTCTTTCTTTTCTTTGTTAATTCAGTGCACAATATCGTGTTTGTTTTTCAAAGTATCTTTGGAGGAAATTTTGAAAGAGAATGGCATGTTACTGGGACATGCCGTCCTAATTTAGTATAGCAGTGGTAGTCGAATCTGAGCTGGAAGGTTTGAGAAGGAAGATTTGCTTTTTTTGAGAGAGATTGGTAGTAGGAATGAAAGCCTGCCTAAATAGTCTGTATTTGAAAACGCGTTCTTCGTGTGGTTTTTCCCCATAGCAAGGTCAATGAAATTAAACAAATTGGGAAAGATTGTATATATTGGATAGATTGTTTTTTGTGAGATGTGGTGAGATCAGAGATGCAAAGTCTGGATGATTTAAACTAGTACTGGTGTGATTACACTGCAAACTCGAGTGTCTCTGAAATACGTCTCCTCCGAGATAAATGAAGTGTGTGTTAATGCTTTATCTTGTATTTTTTGTATTTATTTGTTCGCCTAGGAGTTAGCTTTTCTAATGTAAGCATTGCACGTCTTTCGGTTCAAGCAGAACTGATCAGGTACTGCTTAGGTGAAAGACGTACAGATAGATTCCTTGATGATGTTTGAAGCATAACTAGTGAAGCACTCATGAGTAAACATGGAGTAATACTACTGTCTACATACAAATGTTAAAAAAACATGAGAACTAGAGCAACTTGCTCTAGACAGATTCTGCACTACCTTGAATCACTCATACCGAGTGAAAATTAAATGAAGCTTCATGTAATCAATCAGAATAGCAGTTTTCAATTAAACCATCAATACATGTGCTGTACAATGAAGAAACAAAAAATAATGATTTATCCAACGTAGTCCAATGCTTCTTTTTATTCAAAAGCACCGTTGCTTCAGATTCGTGAATTGCAAATAACGTGGATTACTTGCTTGTTAGTAGTAAATCCCAATGTATTTCGGGTGCATTAGCACCCTTCTTCAGGGGAAATCTAAAAAAACATATACCGTAATCAATGCAGTTGTTCAAAATAAAGACCTCATAATCATCCGGGGGGATATAGTAACAAGCGGGGATCCACATCAAATTCAGTTGAATAGTAGACACAACGGAAGGATTATCAAAATTAATTGTTGGTTCATGGCAGTGTGTGAAGTGGAGGCTGATCTTATTAAAAGCAGAGTGAGCAGACAGAAAACCAAATCCAAAGTTCTCTTTAAGGGTACCACCTTTGTGTGTTAGTAAAAAGTGCTTGCTGATCATACGTGTCCTACCAAAAGTAAGTTAGTCAAAAACCTCAAAAAAAAAATCTGAAGATCATAGTGAAACGTAACCCACTGGCTTGTGTATCAGATAAAACTCTGAAATATGAAGTGTCACTCAATGAAACACGACAGCAACCTCAAACAAGCATTTGCAATGCAATAGGGCTCACATTAGTAAAGTTTGAGGGATTATTATTGTAAATGACAAAATTCTTTTTTTTTTTTTTTTATTTTAACTTGTGGAAAATTCTAACTTTGCCATTTACAATGCTAATAGTGTTAATTAGTGGAAATGTGACACCTTCTGTTTGGACTTGAGCACACATTGCTTCCTATTAAAGATGGCAGTAAATGCACTGTTTTTTATTTAGCTATCTTTGAACAGTACACCAAAGGCTGCAAAAACTTGCACTTATGGTTGAGCGCTACGTTCGCGCGTTTCCTGCCTTTTCATATTTTTGAAGTGGTTTCTGTTCACTGAAACCATATCCTGTTTGCGAGTATACAGGGCAGCTTCCTTTCCCTAGTTTTTTGAAAACCTTAATTTATGTTGAAGTACAGTACTTGAACGTATTGTGATATTGTTTTGTACTTTTTATCTTTAGGCTGACCACTGTGCATGTCGTTAACCTTTGATAGATAACAGGTCATTGTAATACAGCATGTACATTGTATGACTTTGATGTACACTTGTGTGCATTGTCGTCGGCGGTGGTGTGTATGCCTGGTGAAAGATGTCGTGTCGTGATGCAGTCTAGTGGTTGGGGGGCGGAGCTAGGAAGGAGGAACAGGAATAGGAGGGACAAGGACTGAAGGGGCAGATATAGGTAGGAGAAGAACGAATAAAGACGTGTTGAATCCTACTCTCTGGCTCCTGTAGTAATTATGGGGAAGGCACGACAATGGCGACGAGGGTGGGATACATACTGAAGCCCACACTGCCTAAGACCCCTGCCGTCCGTGACGGCCAGAAAACAGAGAGCCTGCAGCCCGTGTCGGCGCAGCGTGTGAGGAGCGCGAAAACGGAATGCTCCACACGCCGCGCCTGAATGCTGCCCCAGAATCCAGCGGTCGGTAACCAAAAGGAAAGAGCTGCCTGCACGGTTGGAGAGCCACTGGAGTGCCCCTAGTTCGGAGAAACGGCCAGCGAACACGGCGAGCCTGCAGCCTGTGTCGGCGTAGCAGGCGGGGGGGGCTCGAAATCAGGGCCACCTCTCGCAGCGCGCGCGTATGCTGCCCAGAGCGCGAGGATCAGCGCTGCTTCAAAGAAACTGTGCCCGCCCTGTCAAACGGTGGTTTCCACACTGCGGGAGTCAACATTGAGAAACCGGCGCGAATCAGCACCACAGCCGAGGAGAACGCGTGAGGACAGCCAGCCACGAGCAGCAACAAGAGGGTGAGTCCTCACACGCCTGAATGTCTGTACCAAATACATTAACGGCTGCCCAAAGCTCAAGGGAATAAAGCAAATGACATTTCGAGGATGATGCGGTGATTGAGAAAGAAACCATTTGTGTCCCAAACGGCGGCCATCTTAAAGTCAGGCGCCAGCCACAGGCCCCTATTGAATTTTGCGTCGGCCATGTTAGAGTCAGGCAGTTGTGAAACCTGCCAACAAACATGAGGAAATGCAACCCTCTGAGATCATAAAAACAAAAAAAAAAGGAACACAAGTAAATGCAAGAGGTTTAGCAAAGAAACAAGCACAGTCAAGTGCAGGAAGAAATAATAAGCAAGTGCAAGAGATAGAACAAGAAAAGCACGAGCAAAGTGACAATAAACAAATTAACGAACACTAGTAAAGACAAGAAGTGAAACACATCAAACGCTGGCAAATGCAAGCACAGAAGAAATATCGCACACAAGCACAAGCAGGTACAAGAAGACAGCAAGAAGCCCAACAAACACTAACGCAGAAAGAAAGGCTGCCAACAAGCACAAGCAACAGCAAGACGCAAATAGCGGTAAAGACGAGAGAAAACCACACCATACATTGGCAAACCACAAATACGAACAATCAAACGCAACAACTACGACAAAAGAAACATACCGCCAACGGGTGAGTGACGACCAAGCTGATCTCAAGAGACCAAGTCCTTCTAACTGACGTTTGCGCATTCCGCCACCATGTCAGTGAGGAAAGACACGCATAAACCCAACCCCTGCATCGGAGTACCTCCTCCAGTGGCACAGGCCAGCGACCACTGTTTAGGTCCCGAATGGTCAAGGTGGCTGGAGTCGTTGGACGAATTCCTTGCAACGACCGGTGAGCGAAGGGACAGCAAACGTCGACTACTATTGCTTCAGCTGGTGGGTCACGAAGGCAGACGCCTAATCAAAACATTTTCAGCAAAAGACACTGAGACATATAGGGAACTCAGAGAGACGCTGCTCGCTCATTTCTACGCAAAGGAAGACGTGGATCGTGAACGCGTTGCTTTCAACGCAGCACGGCAGGAACCTTTAGAATCCTTACCAAGTTTCATTACCCGGCTGCAACGTCTAGTGAAATGTTGCCACTTCGACACCTTCACAAATGAAGATGCAATCCGACTGCGGGTGATTGAAGGCTGTTCAAAACCCGACACCAAGCGCAAAATCATTCAAGGGCGGTTCTCGCTAAAAGAGATCATCAGGAGAGCTGAAGTCGGAGAGCGGGTCACAGCGAGGGAAGCATCCAAAGAATTTCATCAGGACGCAGGAAACAAAAAGAGAAGAAAGGAGACATCCCCCATGTCCGCGAGGAAGGCCCAGGAGACAAACAAAACCCGAGAGAGGGAGGGCGAAAGCGGACTAGAAGCAAGACGTCATGAGAGACAAAATGACAGGGAAGCAGGAAACAAAAAGAGTAGAAAGGAGACATCCCCCATGTCCGCGAGGAAGGCCCAGGAGACAAACAAAACCCGAGAGACCGAGGGCGAAGGCGAACCAGAGACAAGATACCATGAAAGACGAAGTGACAGGGAACTCCCTGAGTCACCAACACAAAAGACAATGGATAAGGGTGCACGAAAGACTGGGACAGCCAGGAACAACCGGATTGACATAACGCCGAGAAGTCACTCAACACACTACTCTGGAGACATATCAAGCAGTGACACAGACCACACAGAGGAGGCCGAGACCAGTCTACTCAATGGTCCTAATGAGTCACCAACACAAAAGACAATGGATAAGGGTGCACGAAAGACTGGGACAGCCAGGAACAACCGGATTGACATAACGCCGAGAAGTCACTCAACAGCCTACTCTGGAGACATATCAAGCAGTGACACAGACCACACAGAGGAGGCCGAGACCAGTCTGAATCTAAGACTACGGCCACAGACAGTATAGGAGGGGGGGATGGGCTGGCTATGCAAGGGTCGATACAGGAGACAAGATCAAGGATCCAGGGGGGTGTAGAACCGAGTGGAGAGGGCATGAGGCTTATTTCCTGGAACGTAGCAGGCTTAGCGGGCAAATTTAACAACAAGGAATGGGTTGACTTTATTAGAAAATTTAATGTCATATGTGTACAGGAGACATGGGCCGTGGTGAATAATTACCATCTTCAGGGGTACAAGTGTTTTTTTGTTCCCGCCCGAAAATCTAGCTCAGGGAGAGCAATGGGCGGCTTGTCCATCTATGTAGATTTAGTTCTCCCAGGCACCTGGTCGGCCCCAGACTGGACCTCACATGGAATCCAGGTAGTTCGGTTCTTCGGAAAGGGGTTAAGATTCTCAGTTTTTAATATCTATAACAGTGAGACATTAAACAACCAAACCCCGTTACTAGCGGAACTTGACCACAGGCTAGGACAAGAAACTACATCTCAGAATAAGGGGCTATCTCATGGGTTGCTTGTGGTGGGAGACTTTAACTGTCATCTCTGTCCGGCACTGATCAAGGCAAATATAGATTGGGCACAATGCCCAATTGAGAAGGGGCCGCATTTCTCTCACACGCCAATTGGGCTGGCTCTTAGGTTGCTTTGGTTTAAGTACGACCTAGAGCACACCATTAATATGATAGACCCACAGCCGGATGGCACACTCCCACCAACTTTCAAGGGCAGGGGCTGCTCATCTATTATAGATTACATCCTGGCTTCGAGATCCCTGATTAATAAAATAATCTGTGTAGGGATAGACTGGAGCAGCTTTAGTGATCATAATCCGCTTAATTTAACGCTCTTGTACAAAGCGGGTACTGGAATTAAATCCCACTGCTCATCTGAGGAGAGGATCACTGATCAAGGCAGGAGACTGAAATGGTCCAAAATAGATGGGGTAAAGTTTTATAAAGCTCTGGGCGAGAAGGGCCTACTGGCCATTAACGAATGTCTAGATTTGGAAGTCCAGGGTCCAAGGTTACTGGAAGCGTTTGATCACATCGCTAACCTGATCGATGGACTACTAAGGTCCAGTGTGCCCTTACGCAACCTGTTAAATCCCCGTTGGTTTGACAAAGACTGCTCTAAGGCACTGAGGGAATTGAAATGTTCCCTTAAGACGAAACCAAGGGACCCTCAAAATATTAGGTTGTGTAGAGAAAAGTATAAAAAAGAGACTAAAAGGAGGAAACTTGCCCTACAGGCAGAAGCATGGGCAGATCTAAGAGAGGCAGGGGAAAGAAAGGACCTAGCGGGGTTCTGGAGAATCATTAACAAACCGACCTTTCAAGAAAATGACTCCCCGGAGATAGGGGCTAACATCCTCCCGGAGCAGTGGGTCACTCACTTTAGGGGTTTATATAACCATGAGCCTGGCACCCATGTGGAGTCACCGGTAACCCCAAGTCAGGTTCCCCCTGTAGTATTCACTCTCAAGGAGATTACGGCAGGGATGGAGGGTATAACTAAAAACAAAGCCCCGGGCCCGGATGGAATTCCCCCTGACCTGTTTCTTAGTAATATAGAATTATGGGCCCCTCTGATGACTAGGGTCATAAACACTGCCATTACCTGCGGTCTCCCACCATCCTGGTCCAAATCGATTATTGTGCCAATCTTCAAAAAGGGCAATAGGGACGACCCGAAGTGCTATCGGCCTATTTCCCTGATTGAAGTATCGGCCAAACTTCTGGGTAGGGCAATTTTGAATAGACTGTCCGAGTGGTCCGAAGAGAATAACATCTTCTCGGACACTCAATATGGGTTTAGGACAGGGAGGTCCACTAGTGACCAATGCCTGAACCTATATATGATGACTGCCAAATATACCCTGGCCAGTGACGAACCCATTTATATGGGATTCATGGATTTGGCAGCAGCATTCGATCACGTCAACAGAGGAAAGCTGTGGGATATGATGTCAGGTATGGGGATTGAGAGTGGTCTAATCACTATATTGAGGGAACTGCACAGCGACACCACGGCCAAGGTCAGATTTAACAGGGAGGGAGGACTGTCTGATTCCTTTCTATGTAAGAGTGGAGTCAGACAAGGCTGTATTCTTGCCCCTTTTTTGTTCTCCCTTTATATTAATAACCTGGAGCAGTTTCTTTTGGGTTTAAAGGCAGATTCCCCAAGGATCGGGACGCGGCATATTCCCGTCCTGCTTTATGCAGATGACGCGGTCTTACTTGCAAGAACACCTCGAAGCCTACAAATCCTGATAGACGGGTTCGTTAAGTTCATGAGTAACCTGGATCTATCTGTCAACCTAGGTAAATCATACGTGCTCCTGGCCGGCAAAAAACCCTCCTCCAAATTCATTTACACAATAGGTACCCACAGTTTGGAGCAGGTTAAAACGTTCTCCTACCTCGGGGTAACCTTTGATGGTGCTCTGCAATTTAACTCCTTGGTGGCGGAACGTTGTAGCAAAATGATTGCCTCTAATGGGGCAATAGGTGGATATGGTAGGAGGTTGGGCAGATGGAGCCCGGAACAGGTGATGAACTTGTATAGCTCCATAACATGCTCCAAAGTAATTTATGGGGCAGAAGTTTGGGGCTTCGTGAACACTACTAGAATCCAACAGGAAGAAAATAGATATCTGAAATCTATCCTGAGGGCACCATCCAGCACCGCCGGACTCATAGCCCACAGGGAGCTAGGGAGGCCATACTTGGATGATCTGTTAAAACTTAGGCCAATTGTGGCCTGGTTAAAAATATGGATCAATCCTGATGCGCATTTAAGCAGAGAAATTCTATTGGACTGCTTAGGTAGGACTCATTGTATGCGCATCCCCTGGCTAAAATATGTGAAAAACACCCTTGAGGATTTAGGGTTTGGAAATCTCTTCACGAACCCCGCATCCATCTCAGCACAGCACAAGAAACAAGTAGCCGAAATTTTCCGAGAGCGGAAAACCCAATGCCGAGCTGATGCTGAAGGAGTGAAAAAAACTGTGAGGGCTCATAATCAGGTGAAGAGTGTGGAGGGTATGGAGCCTTACCTATTTCTTGTGCATAATACGCAGGATAGATTCCTCATGTGCCGTTTTAGATTGAATTTGCTTCCTTTTATGTTGGCTACACCTACAGGTTTCACCTCGTCAATTGAGCAGAAGGGACCCTGCGGTTGCGATAATCGGTCCCCGCAGGATTCCCTTCACTTTGTCTTGCTTTGTCCTTATTTTTCTATGCCTAGGCGTAGATTCCTTGTAAATATTTTAAAAAAAGCCCAACTGGAACATGCCAGGGATGCACTAGTCTTTTTGCAAAAAGCCTCCGATCCACTAACCTTGTGTAGTATCATGAATTTTATCAAGGTTGCAGTCCGATTAAGGATGACGAGAGGAGAGGAATGAAAGACTTGAGATTTCTTATCTTTATGGCTCTGTATGTTGGCATTTTTTATTGTATTAACTATGTACAAGGATCTTGATTAATATTTAATGTTTTTTTTAATTTATGTATATGTATATGTGCTTTTATGGTGTTTTCTAATCACCGAATAAAGATTCTTGATGATGATGACCAGTCTTCTCAATGGTCATGATGAAAATAAACACCGGCGAGGGGACAAGCCACGTTATATTCGGAAACTAACATACTACCCTGGAGAACCATCAAGCCGAAACACAGATCACACAGAGGAGACCGACGACAGTCGACTCATCGGTTATGAGGAAAGGACCAAACATAGGCGAGGAGACAAGCCACGCCATCCCCAGAAACCGATATACACATACACTCGAATGACTCAAGACGCATGCGCTCAAGCCATCCGTGATCAGGAGAAAACAGAGAAGAGTCGAATACTATCCCAAGACCAAACCAAGGAAGTAAATACGGGGCTAGCAAACAAACCCGTCACAGCAGTAACACAAAAGACACTTCAAAAGATGCACCCAGAGGAGTGTCTCCTCGATATCATTGACTCCAAGAGTGTGTCATCGTTTCAAGAGACCGATTCAGAAAGCATGTCTGGACAATCACTCAAATCAACAGAATCCTGGTGTCTCCTCGACAGCGTCGACTCTAGGAGTGCGTCATCGACCGATTCAGACAGCATGTCCGGACAATCATTTAAATCAACAGAATCCTGGTACCGACAACGGTCACGGTGTCCACCACCTGAAAACACAAGGGAAGCAAAGACCGTCGTCCCTGTCCGAAACAACACACCTCAGGCCAACAACCTGCAATGCCTGAACTCTCCACAAGAAAACATGCCATACCAGCCCCAGGAACATCATGACGTGAAGAATATACCGTCACCGCTGAAGGGTTCAGCAAGGCTCACACAAAAGGGACACAAAAGAAGCACAGATGCCGGTGACTGTCCCCACTGGGTGGGAAGGGACCACCCAGTCACCCTACCCAGAGGGACCAACCCGTTGGGAAAGAGAGGTCGCTATCATCAGTCAGAAGGGAAACAGGCACCTGGGTTATCTGGCATGCCTGTCCACGGACAGGAGGACAGGGAGGCCCCTGTCCGAATAAGACAACGAGAAATAGAAGCGCATGCAAGCGCTCGGAAGAAAACTAAAACAACGGACACACGTGTAAGAGATCAAGTGCCACTCAAACAAGAACTACAAAAGAAAACGGACAGCCGACATCTAACGGAGCCACCAACAGCCACATCACAAGAAGCGACACTCCTGTCAAGACAGCCAGAAAGACACAATGAAGTATCTCCAACAGACTGCACCCCGCTGACACCTGAGAAACAGACCGAGTTTGAGTTTGTAATGGAGATGTGTGTCATGACTCAGACAGACGGGCCGCAGCCCTGTGCAGCTGATCAAGGAACTATAGACGCTTTGAGAATCAGCTTTGTTTGTCAAAAAGGGGGGAGATGTCGTGTCGTGATGCAGTCTAGTGGTTGGGGGCGGAGCTAGGAAGGAGGAACAGGAATAGGAGGGACAAGGACTGAAGGGGCAGATATAGGTAGGAGAAGAACGAATAAAGACGTGTTGAATCCTACTCTCTGGCTCCTGTAGTAATTATGGGGAAGGCACGACAAAAGTTGAAAGCATGCAGTGATGGCTGGTGGTGTGTGTGTGCCTGGCCGGCTGGTGGTGTGTGTGTCCGGTGGAAGTGTGCAGTGATGTCTGGTAGTGTGTGTGTCTGGTGAAACTGTGCCTTGACAGCTGGAGTTGTGTGCCTGTTGAAAGTGTGATTTGATGGCTGTTGGTATGTGTGATATTTGAAATTGTGCACTGTCCTTTTTGTGTTGTATGTCTGGTGGCAGCGTGCTTTGACGGCTGGTAGTGTTTGTGGGTGTTAAAAGTGTTCACTGATGGTGTCTGCGGCTGGTGAGAGTGTGCACTGATGTCCTGTGGTGTGTCTGCGTGGTGAAAGCGTTCACTGTTGGCTGGTGGTGTGTGTGTGTCTGTTGAAACTGTGCACTGACGGCTGTTGTTGTGTATGACTGGTGAATGTATGTATTGGGTGGATGGCTGAATGTAATTGTGGTTTGGCTGTATGTATGTAGTAGTGTATGGATGGATGGATGGATGGAGTTTAAGGGATGGATGGATAGTATGGATGGCTGGATGTAGTGTTACATGTTTGGAATGTAATGTATGGATGGAGTGGCTAAAGGATGTATGCTTTGGGATGTATTGTTGGATGTAGTGGGATGGATGGATGGATGTATGGTGTGGGGTTATGAATGAATGTAGTGTGGTGATGGATATATGGATGGATTAGGGGATGGCTGTCAGAATGGAGTGGATGTTTTGTATGGATGGAATGGAGAGAGGCTATGGATGGATGGAGTGGTGGATGTAAGTAGAGGATTTAGTGGGATGGATTGTGATGGATGGAGTGTGATGGTTGGATGCAGTGGGGGGATGTATGGATGGAGTGGTGGGATGGATGGATGGATGTATGTTGTGGGGGTATGAATGAATGTAGCGGTGTGTTGGATATATGGATGGATTAGGAGAGAGTTGCGCTGTATGAGTTGCATTGCGTGAGTGAGTGGCGTTTTGTGAATGAGTGGCGTTGCGTGGGTGAGTGGTGTTGCGTGGGTGAGTGGCGTTGCGTGGGTGAGAGTGAAGCTTCATGGGTGATTAGCGCTTCCCGGGGGAGTGTGGCGCTGCGTGGGTGAGTAGAGCTGCGTGGGTGAGATTGGCGTTGCATGGATGAGTGGCGTTGCGTGGGTAACTGGACTTGCGTGGGTGTGATTTGCGCTGCGTAGGTGAGAATTGGGCTGCGTGGGTGAGAGTTGCGCTGTATGAGTTGTGTTGCGTGAGTGAGTGGTGTTTTGTGAATGAGTGGCATTGCGTGGGTGAGAGGCGTTGCGTGTGTGAGTGGCGTTGCGTGGGTGAGTGGGGTTGCAAATTTGCATGTGTGTGTGATTGTTAAAGAGTACACGGATATGCTGGGGTCCAGCTGGAGGGAGCACACAGACATGCTTGTGGTTAAGAGTGGCACTGCGTGGCTGAGTGGCGCTGCGTGGGTGAGTAGAGCTGCGTGGGTGAGAGTGAAGTTGCATTGGTGAGTAGCGCTTCATGTGTGAGTGTGGCGCTGCGTGGGTGAGATTGGCGTTGCATGGCTGAGTGTCGTTCGTTCATATTAGCCGTTTTTGAACAAGAAATACTTTATTTAGGTGCTTGAAGCAAATGGAGTACAAAGAACTAACTGTGACTCTCGAGGTGCATTTCATTAGTGCGCACTGTGGTTACAGCAGAGCCGGGAAGCGAGGCAGGGCCTGCGGCCCTAAATAAGTGACGGGAGTCCAGTAGCATGTGGTTACAGCAGAGCCGGGAAGCGAGGCAATAAAAGGGTGCACGGATTAAGCGAGGCAGGGCCTGCGGCCCTGAATAAGTGACGGGCGTGGTGAGAATTGTGCTGCGTGGGTGAGAGTTGCGCTGTATGAGTTGGGTTGTGTGAGTGAGTGGCGTTGCGTGGCTGAGTGGGGTTGCGTGGGTGAGAGTGAAGCTACATGGGTGAGTAGCGCTTCATGAGTGAGTGTGGCGCTGCGTGGGTGAGTAGAGCTGCGTGGGTGAGATTGGCGTTGCATGGCTGAGTGGCGTTTGTTCATATTAGCTGTTTTTGAACAAGAAATACTTTATTTAGGTGCTTGAAGCAAATGAAGGACAAAGAACTAACGGTGACTCTCGAGGTGCATTTCATTAGTGCGCACTGTGGTTACAGCAGAGCCGGGAAGCGTGGCAGGGCCTGCGGCCCTGAATAAGTGACGGGAGTCCAGTAGCATGTGGTTACAGCAGAGCCGGGAAGCGAGGCAATAAAAGGGTGCACGGATTAAGCGAGGCAAGGCCTGCGGCCCTGAATAATTGACGGGCGTCCAGTAGCATGTTGTTACAGCAGAGCCGGGAAGCGAGGCAGGGCCTGCGGTCCTGAATAAGTGACGTCGGGGGGCGGGGCAGCGGAAGCCTTTGATCGTAGCTTCAATTGTGGATGTGGCAGCGAAGCCTTTGACGTGCCAAATGCTGCTGGCAGGGGGAAGGATCGTGCAAGCTCGTCCACGAGGAGCTTGTCACGTGATTCTATTTCTCGTGAACTGTTGGGAATCCTGCTTGAAGAGAGCCAATCAGCTGCCTGAATAGAGCCTTTGGGGAAAGAAGCAGATCAGCGACATAAGGGCTCACCCCTGTTTTCTATTTCTGCGAAATAGAAAAGGGGCGAGCCCTAAAAACAAGAGTTCAGTCAAAAGGCCAATCGTGTATACTCCCACCTGTATAATAAAGAATTCTGTTGTCAACATCACAGTCGACCAAAATAGCCTGCTGTGGCAGGTTTGGTATCGCAATTAAATAGCTAAAACAACATAAACACAAGTCACATAGTTTCTTAATGCTGATACCCCATAGGAGTAAACAACAATCTCAATTTTACAAAATATGCAATGTACTCTCACCTATAACGTGCTATATTCTATCTGAGAAAACCTCAATCTGCCGGAAACGCCTGATGTACCAAATGCTATATCCTATCGCAGTAATGCAGGCAAGTGCAACTGTTTACCGTGTGCTCGAACACTAACCCCCAGATGCATCAAGCATCCATTTTGCGATTCCTTATTAGCGAAAAATAAGGAATCGCTAATAAGGAATAGCAAAATGGTATGCAAGAAGAAATCACTTTAAAAATAGCGATTTCTTAAAATTCCTTAATTGCAATTAAGAAATCTCAATTTGAGAGTCCTTAAATGCAAGTAATCCCAATTTAGCGAATTCTCAATTTGCGATTTTTGCATTTGGGATGATGCATCCCAAATGCAAAAATACCGGTGGCAAAGGGGCAGATTCTGAGAATCTGCCCCTTTGCGAGTGGTTTTTAGCTTCATGCATCTGGGCCTATGTGAACAAAAATGAGGTCTGCCTAGTGAAACATTGCCTCGTAAATAAACAAACAGTTTTTTCCTAAAGCCAAACTCTCAAACTTACTTGTGAGTAGAAGTGAAGAATCCTAACTGACCCAGATAGTGAAGGAGTTCGCGTCTGGACAGCTTCACATGGCGCAAGTATAGAGTGCCCGTTGCTGTATCACACACTGGAATGCTCATTTTGGGCTGGAGACGTTAAGTAATACTTGCCTGAGGTGCCCATAAATACCAACAAAAACAACATCCAGGGGACTGCACATACCCATTGTGTGTGCAGCTTGAATCCATTTAGTGCCCGTACTCTGAACATACTGCAAGCTTTTTTTGTTGTTGCTGGAAGGCCCTGAGTAGTGGGTCCTAAGGTACCACATGAGGAAGCTGGCAGTGCCTCCATTCGTAGTTACGCCTAGCAAAACATACCCCATGGAGCAACCTGTGGGCCTGGCAATATGTTAGATTGCAGCCTATTGCTGTGGGCTGCGGGGCTGGATACGGGAGCCAGAGGTGAATGACAGTGTTTTTTGCTGGCTGGGGGTCGGTCCCAGGTCTGTGGTGCCTGGCAAGAACTGGGGAGCCTGCTGTGCTGGGACAGAGTAAGGGTAGGAGGGCTGGGTGGCTGATTGATGTGGGAGCCTTACAGCACAGCATGTGGCTGAGGAGAGCCCAGCTGTGTCCTTCCCCCATTGGTCCAGTGCATTGGAGAGAGACTGGACTGGGGCTGAAATACCACGTCCCGAGGGCCTACAGATGGGTCTCTGGAACATGGGCAAGAGAGGTGGAGGATCGTCTGTCTTTCCTGCTCTTCTACTGCTGGTGAGTGAGGGCCACCCACAGGCCTGGCTGACATGCCTGTGCGAGTGGCACCTGTTGGGCAGGCCCTCAGGCTGAAACTGCGAGTATTAAGGCATCTGTGCATATTACAGCTTTTATGACCCCCTGCAGCTACACACATGATGCATTACTTTCATTAAATAAAGACTGCTGCTGAGTCCCTTGCATGACATAGTATATCAGGGGAAAATCTATAAGTCATATCTTATTAATAAAAGCCCCAGCGGCCCACGAGTGATGCACCTGGTGGACGCATAGTCCATACCAGCATGACAATAATCTCTTTTACAGATGTCTTAATTGTGCCTAATTACTCTGCATACATAAGCACATAATTGTCCTCCTAAATATTAACTTTAATACCTGCATTAATACTGGCTGAACAGGTGGATTAAACGCTAGCATTACAGCTCTGGTAGGCAACTTTTCCACTTGATGAGGTTCTAGGCTGCTCGTGCAGCAGGGGCATAAGTCATTCCAAGCAGCTGTGTTATATTGGCAGACCTCTGTGTTATGGAAAACAATCGGAGGCTGCAAGGCACTGGCCCTCCAGCCCTCACTTATATTTGTGATGCATCTTAACCACAGGAAAGCCTAAATCCTCATTGACGACCCAAGAACATTTCTACATGGTAGCACACGTACGGCCCCCAATACCTCTGACAAACTTGATACCATCTTAGCTGTCCTAGAACCCTCACAAAAGTAGATGGAAAGCAAAATTGACTTGATAGTTATTGATTTTAACTTGCTGAGAGATGATCACAGAAAACTAGCTGAGAGATCACTTAATGTCTTAAAACCTCAAGCAACAGAAGCACAGAAGAAACTTCAGACCCTATTGGATTGTGTCCTATTGGATCAGTCGGTCCGGCAGAAGGGTCAAGATGCTGTAGATTGCTTAGAAATGTAATTCAAATGCGTTATGCCTGCCAGAAGTTAATGGCCTTTTTCCATAGAATGGGCACACAGAGTCCCCATGCCTCACACCTTCTCAACTCCATGGCTCATAGTGGCCAAACTACTGCAATTTAGGGACTGTAATGAGCTCCAGTTAGAAGCCCAAAGCATTTACTTCCAGGTAATTGACATCAACCGTATTATGTAACTGCCCAATTTCACTGTCTCTGTACTGCCAACTCTCTTCCTTTTCAGGAGTTAAGCACAAATTGTATAAAATAGGGCTAAAATTCTCATTCCGGCAAAGCTCAGAATAGCAACTGAAGAGAAAACGTGTATGACTTAGATGATACTGCCGAGGCCTTGGACTAGGATGAACATCAAACAACCACTAACCAACCAGAGACTTTAGCAGACTAGTCACAACCTAAACAAAGATGCAAACAAAGGTGTGTCCCTTGTAAATCCATCAACATTTCACCCAGAAAGACAATCCTATCTCAAGACCAAGTTGTAGGAGAGTGGGGTCTGCAATCCCATGGCCACCCCAGATTTTTGCTTTTTGCTTCACTGATTTACGACTTTCCCTGGCTGTGGGCCTGCTAATCAGACCCACAGCCTAGCTGTTCTCTCTCTAAATTACAACCATGTACCCTAGGTGCATTTACCAATTGGTACTGGGCCACCTTATCAGTCCCTGTACAGTATACCTTAGGTATCCAGGGCATAGGTGTACCCAGGGCCTACCAGGGGCTGCAGCATGTATTATGCCACCCCTGGCTGGCCATCCAAAACAGACACAACTGGCTGCACGACAGCTGGGGCAAGGTGGTGTAATCACCCTTTGCTTTAGATATAGTTCCCTATATCTAAACCTAAAATGGACACATATATTCCTATCAGTCACTCCTATGGAAGGCCTTATCAGTCCTGAAGGCAGAGTGCTTGGAATTATGTGAGATGGTGCTCTGGCATGAGCTGAGCCCGTTTGCAGCTTGCGGAACCAAGTCCTAATAGCTGTTCCATGATAACGCTATACCATATACTCTTAAGTGCATTATAATCCTCGCGGTTAAATGCTAACTTTGGTATAACATTATCAAAACATGTCGAGTAAGGTGTCATACGAATTGGAATACTACCCCCTCGTCAATTCTGGCGACGGGGGTAGCATTCCACCCTTCTAGAGGGACACGACATGTATGTAACTGTAAACCCCGGTTAAAGTTAACTCAAGCCTCAGCATCACAAAATGGATGCTGCCACCACAGACACAAGTCTGACCTCCTGCTGCTGGGAGTCCTTCCAGCGAGGGAGGCTCAGACAAAGGGTTTCCTGCCTTGGGAGGTGCTAGCACCACCCCAGACAGGATTTTGTGTATTAGGTAGGCCAAGGCTGAAAGGAATGAGACATGCCTGGGGCACACAAGGTGCCCTGTGCATACACCGGTTCCAACCAGTTGCTGGGGCACTCCAGCCCCAGCTCTGGCGGGAAACTGGACAAAGGATAGGGGGTGTAACCACCCCCCTTCCTGGTCCCACCCAGGGGAGGGACCTAGTCGTAGTGCAGCCCCCTTTAGCTGAATAAAGGTAGGAGCTGGTCCCATTCCCAGTTAGATTAATCTTGACAACTTCCACGAAGAACTCTTGACCTTCGACCTCCTGAACATCAGAAGACTGAAGAATCTCCCCTATGGTCAGGGAGTGACCATCCTGCTTTGCAGGCACCATCAAGCTCCTGTGCGGTTTGCTGCAAAGTCCTTCCATCCTGGAATCCGACGATCCAGCTCGACAAGACCCGGACCTCCAGACCTCTCTGACCTCTACCCACATCCACAGCACAGCTGGGACCCGTGGGTGTGACGAGCAACGTGGAGACGGCCATCTTGAAGAAACCTGCACAGCACTTCCAGCACGACCCCTGAGTGACCCTCCAGTAAGTGCATCAGGGTCTGAGAAGCCCTACACCGACGCAGCTCCTGCACCAAAGACCAGCCCCCCAGCATCCACGAGATCTGCGTGGGGCCCTTTTGCCTGGTTGCTGCCCTTCCTGTTGTCTGGTCACTTGCCGGCTGGCTAGTGACCTCTGAGACGACGACCCAAAGATTTTGACACTGCTAGTCTGGTCCCCCTGACTGGCCCTTGCTTCCTTGTGAAAGAGAAGCACCCCGGACCCTCCTGGTCCACACCAGACGCCATCTTTGTTCCACCGCGTGGCTTGCATTAGCCAAGGCCTGTTGTCCAGATTGACGATCCGACACCGCCGACAGCAGCAGACTACATGGGACAGCTCGTGCCTCCAGCCTGGTTGTGAAGAGCAGTTCCTGGTCCGCGCAGCTACAGAGAGAAGCGACCCTTCCTTCACCTGACTGCGGCGACAGCACCTGGTTCCCTCCTGGTTCCAGCACCGTCACTGGCTAGTGACCAAGACTCTGTCCCCTTCCCTTTCAGGACTTCTTCCTTCCAGTTCCATCCTTGGAACCACCGGACTCCTCCATCTGGCTGCCTGCCAGCAACTTCTTGTTTCAGGCATCACCGGGATCAACACAGCAAACCCGACGCAACTTCAGCCCTATGCACCCGCAGCCTGTGGGTTAGGTAACTAAAGCTTCTAGGTGCTGAAGTCTGTGTCCACTATCCTAGTGTCCAGGTCCACTGTTGTTTTCCCTCCATCCAGCCGGGTTCGTCCGGAATCCGTAACTTTCTAAACTGTAGCATCCATAGACTTTGGTACGCATCTCGCGTGAGAGTTCCCACTCTGCACGTGAGTCCCGTGGGCCTCCTGCTCCGTACTTACCTAGTTTGTAGCGTAGTCCCAGCGATCCTCCAGCCTCTGGATCTCCTTACAGTACTTTCCTTCCTCGCATTCCATTGTTTTGAGTATATGGTTTGCCGTGCCCCTCAGGCACACTTGTAGATATTGTGCGAACTCGTATTTCTTTTGTAGTATTGTCATGTGCTTAGCCCTCTGACCTCATAAAGAGTTCAGAGGTGTTGTTATTAATAAATATATTGTTTATTTTCATAACAACCTGTGTGGTGTCCTTTCATCTGGTATTCAAGGGGTTATATTGTGGTAAAACAGCTGGCTTCACATGCCAAAAGAGTTTAGCCTAAGACTGCTTTGTCCATGCTACCATTAGGATAGCTGGTCTATAAAGGTTGACTTACAACCAATCACCATAAGGGTTGTTTGGACTGATACAAGGTGGTCACTAGAACTAGTGAACATCATATATCAGGCCAACTTCTCACATTGGTGTGCAGCGGTTGGGATTTGAGCTTGCTGTTGTTTTACCAAATATAATCTTGAGATATCATTTGAAAGATCACATAAGGTACCTAGGTACATATAACAAGCTTACAAATACTCTGAGTTCTACTGAACCAGCTGTTGTAGTGTAACAGGGCTTAGCACACCCTGACTACAACTCTAGCAAGGGGTCAGTAGGTAAACCCATAGTGTAGGTAGGTGCATCACTTACACCACACTAGAAGCATGTCTACCCATGGAGAGTCTGCAGAGACTCCCCTAGTGGCTAGTGACCCTCCACAGGTCCTTTCCAGATATGCAGCTCTCAGTTTCCAAGAGATGAGACAATTGTGTACCTCCAGGAAATTGAAACAGGGTTCTAACCCTACCACTCATTTTCTGTTAGGTCTCTTAGAGACATATGATGCTAGAAAAGCTACTCATACAGATGGGAGCATGCCAGCCTTAGAAGGGACCCTTGGTGATCCTGACCTCCCTGAAACTGAGGAAGTAGAGGAGGAGGAGGATGAAGAGGTTCTTTCTGGGGATGAAGCAGACAATGGTCCTGAGCTAGTCAGCAGACTTACTAGGGCCAACTTAGACCTACATAGGGAAGGATCTGGGGGACCCCCAGTACTGACCCTGAGCAGGCCTAACTTTGGAGTTAGAAGAGATAGGTCTCATTCTAGGGACTCCAATAGATCTGTGCACTCTCATGCCTCTTCTCAGAGGAGAATGACTTCTCCCCAGAGGAGAATGACTTCCCCTCAGAGGAGAGAACATGAAGCAAGGATGAAACAGGCTAATCTGAGGATTCAGAGGGAAGAACTTGCCCTTGCCAAGGAGAAGCTTGCCTTTGCTAGAGAGCAACAGTTGAGTGGGGCAGTCCCCACTGGTGTCAGCAATATCCCTAAGGATAAAGACAGGAGTTTTGATACTAGACACCTGAGTAAGATAGTGCCCCCCTTTAAACAAGGGGATGCCATCCACAAATGGATGACTGCTTTGGAGAGGGCCTGCACTGTCCAGTGCATCCCCCAGAGTCAGTGGGCAGCTATATTGTGGCTCTCCTTTGAAGGTAAAGGTAGAGATAAGCTCCTCACTACTAGAGCTGAGGATGCTAACAATTACCAAGTCCTGAAGAATACACTGATTGATGGGTTTGGCTTAACAAGTGAGCAGTACAGGTTGCTGTTCAGGGACACCCAGAAAATTCAGTCTCAGGAATGGGCTGACTTTGTTGATTGTGCCACTAAGGCTTTTGAAGGCTGGTTACTGGGAAGTAAAGTTACTGATTACACAGGATTGTATAATCTAATTATGAGAGAACAAATCTTAAGTAATTGTCAGAATCAGTTGTTGCATCAGCACCTTATTGACTCAGATCTGACCTCTCCCCAAGAATTGGGAAAGAAGGCAGACAGATGGGTCAGGACAAGGGTCAAGCAGCAGAACCAGAACCAGGGTGGTGGCCAAAAGAAAGCAGATCCCAAGGGTAATGAGAATAAGCAAAATGACCAGAAGTCTTCAACAGGGCCCTAACAACCTAAAGAGGGTAGGTCCCAGAATTCCCAGAATTCCCAAAAGAAGAAGAATAATGGTCAGAGGAAACCATGGTGCCAATACTGTAAAAGTAATACTCACTGGTTTAGTGAGTGCACCAAGAAAGGCCCAACTCCTACCACTACTGCCCCTAAGGCACCTGCCCCCCCTAGTACAGTTAGTAGTGGTAGTAATCCTCCCAAGGCTATAGTGGGGTTAACCCTGGGAACTGAGGCGGGCTCTGACTTAGTCAGGACACCTACTCAGGCTGTTCTTGTTTGTACTGGGGACATGGATATGACCCCTACAATAAGTCCCAGTACTCTGGGCAAGTACAGGCAAATGCCTTTGATCAATGGAAAAATGGCTCAGGCCTACAGGGACACTTGTGCCAGTGTCACTATGGTGACACCAAACTTTGTGGACCCTGACCAGGGAATACTAGGTTCAGACTACCTGGGGACCAATGCTAGCACTGCCACTACCTCCCATAGTATGGCACTTGCTAATTTCTCCTGGGGAGGGATAAATGGCCTCAAAAGGGTTGTTGTTAGTTCAGACCTCCCAGTGGACTGTCTTTTGGGCAATGATTTGGAATCCTCCTTATGGTCAGATGTGGAGTATAGGACTCATGTGGAAATGTTAGGTTTGTCAGCACATGTCCTTGCTGTGACTAGGTCACAGGCCAAGAAATGCCCAGCTGAACTAGTGCTGGATCCTGGAAGAATGGACCAGACACTACCCAAGAGAAAGAGCAGTAGGGGTAAGGTTGACCCTTCCCCCCTGCCTCAGGTGGAGGATCAGCTCTCTCAGGAGACTGACCCCAAGACCCCAGAAGGAACTGTCCTAGAAGAGCTTGAGCCTGAACAGGTTGAGTTTCTTGGGACAGGGGGACCTTCCAGGGCAGACTTGAGGCAGGCACAGTTAGACTGCTCCTCTCTTGAACCCCTCAGACAGCAGGCTGCTGCAGAGGCTGCAGGGAATGCTACAGGTGCCCATAAGGTATATTGGGATGATGGACTCCTATACTCTGAGGCAAGAGATCCCAAGCCTGGTGCTACCAGGAGGCTGGTCATCCCCTTGTCTCTGAGAGGTTTCCTTCTCACCTTAGCCCATGAAATTCCCCTTGCAGGTCACTTAGGCCAGAACAAGACTTGGGACAGGCTTGCCCCACACTTTCACTGGCCTCATATGTCTGAGGACACTAAAGAGTTTTGTCGCTCATGTATCACCTGCCAAGCCAGTGGCAAATCAGGTGGCACAACAAAGGCCCCCCTTATACCACTACCTGTGGTGGGGGTTCCCTTTGAAAGAGTGGGGATTGACATTGTTGGACCAATGGACCCCCCAACAGCATCTGGGCACAGATTTATACTGGTGGTAGTGGATCATGCCACCAGGTAACCAGAAGCTATTCCCCTTAGGACCACTACAGCTCCTGTTGTGGCTAGGGCCCTGGTTGGAGTTTTCTCCAGAGTGGGGTTTCCTAAGGAGGTTGTCTCTGACAGAGGTGCAAACTTCATGTCAGGATACTTGACTGCTATGTGGAAGGAGTGTGGTGTAAACTACAAATTTACCACACCCTATCACCCACAATGCAATGGGCTTGTTGAAAGTTTCAACAGGACCCTCAAAGGGATGATAAAAGGGTTACCTGAAAAGCTTAGGTGAAGATGGGACATCCTTTTACCCTGCCTTCTGTTTGCTTACAGAGAGGTCCCACAGAAGGGGATTGGTTACAGCCCTTTTGAGCTTTTGTTTGGACATCCTGTAAGAGAAACCCTATGTCTTGTGAAGGAAGGATGGGAGTTACCTCTCAAAAAGCCTAAACTTGACATGGTGGACTATGTACTTGGTCTCCGCTCCAGGATGGCAGAGTACATGGAGAAGGCATCTAAAAACCTGGAGGCCAGCCAAGAACTTCAAAAAGCTTGGCATGACCAAAAGGCTGTCCTAACTGTTTACCATGCAGGACAGAACGTGTGGGTGTTGGAGCCAGTGACCCCAGCAGCTCTCCAAGACAAATGGTCTGGACCCCACATCATCATTGAGCAAAAGGGAGAAGTCACCTACTTGGTGGACATGGGAACTCCCAGGAGCCCTCACAGAGTACTTCATGTGAATAGGCTCAAAGCATTTGTTGACAGGGAGGACATGGGCTTGCTCATGGCCACAGATGAGGGGCAGGAGGAAGAGAGTGACCCTCTCCCAGACCTGCTCACTCAGAACCCTGATGATGGGTCAGTAGATGGTGTAGTCTTTTGTGACAGCCTCTATGAGCATCAACAAAAGGATTGTAAGCAAGTCCTTCAATCCTTCAGACAAATGTTTTCTCTGACCCCCAGTCAGACAAACTGGTGCACACATGAGGTGGACACTGGAGACAGTCTGCCTATAAAGAGTAAAATCTACAGGCAACCTGACCACGTCAGGGACTGCATAAAAACGGAAGTACAAAAGATGTTGGAATTGGGAGTCATTGAACCCTCCGAGAGCCCTTGGGCTAGTCCTGTAGTTCTAGTGCCTAAACCTCACACCCAGGATGGTAAGAGAGAGATGAGGTTTTGCATAGACTACAGGGGTCTCAATGCTGTCACTAAGACAGATGCCCATCCAATACCTAGGGCAGATGAATTAATAGACAAGTTGGCTTCTGCAACTTTCTTAAGTACATTTGACCTGACAGCTGGCTATTGGCAAATCAGGTTAGCTGAGCATGCCAAGGCCAAGACAGCATTTTCTACCCCAGGAGGACATTACCAATTTGTGGTGATGCCCTTTGGTTTAAAAAATGCACCTGCCACTTTTCAAAGGTTGGTGAACCAAGTTCTCACTGGGTTGGATGACTTCTGTGCAGCATATCTAGATGATATTGCTGTCTTTAGCTCCACCTGGGAGGATCACCTGATCCACCTAAGGAAAGTTTTAGAGGCCCTGCAAAAGGCAGGCCTCACTATCAAGGCTACTAAGTGCCAGATAGGGCAGAGTCAAGTTGTATACTTGGGCCACCTTGTAGGTGGAGGCCAAGTTCAACCTCTGGAGAGCAAGATACAGGCCATAAAGGACTGGGCTCCTCCAACCACCCAGACACAGGTCAGAGCTTTCTTGGGCCTGTCTGGTTATTACAGGAAATTTATCAGGAATTATGGAACCATTGTGACTCCACTTAATGACCCGACAAGTAAGAAAATGCCAAAGAAAGTTCAGTGGACAGTTAGCTGTCAGAAGGCATTCGATGACCTAAAGCAGGCCATGTGCACTGCACCTATTCTCAAGAGTCCAGACTACTCCAAACTTTTCATTGTCCAAACAGATGCTTCTGAGTTGGGTGTGGGAGCTGTTCTATCTCAGCTGAATATTGATGGTCATGACCAGCCCATTGCTTTTATAAGTAGAAGGCTGACCCCTAGAGAGAAACGTTGGTCAGCTATTGCGAGGGAGGCCTTTGCTGTGGTTTGGGCCCTGAAGAAGTTGAGGCCATACTTGTTTGGTACTCACTTCAAGATTCAGACCGACCATAAGCCCCTCTTATGGCTAAATCAAATGAAGGGTGAAAACCCCAAACTTCTTAGGTTGTCCATTTCCCTACAGGGGATGGACTTTACAGTGGAGCACCGCCCAGGGACTGACCATGGTAATGCAGATGGTCTCTCCAGGTACTTCCACTTAGAAACAGAAGACTCACCTGGTCAAGGTTAGTTTAATGTCCCTAAGTTTGGGGGGGGGGGTTATGTAGTAAAGTGGGGTCTGCAATCCCATGGCCACCCCAGATTTTTGCTTTTTGCTTCACTGATTTACGACTTTCCCTGGCTGTGGGCCTGCTAATCAGACCCACAGCCTAGCTGTTCTCTCTCTAAATTACAACCATGTACCCTAGGTGCATTTACCAATTGGTACTGGGCCACCTTATCAGTCCCTGTACAGTATACCTTAGGTATCCAGGGCATAGGTGTACCCAGGGCCTACCAGGGGCTGCAGCATGTATTATGCCACCCCTGGCTGGCCATCCAAAACAGACACAACTGGCTGCACAACAGCTGGGGCAAGGTGGTGTAATCACCCTTTGCTTTAGATATAGTTCCCTATATCTAAACCTAAAATGGACACATATATTCCTATCAGTCACTCCTATGGAAGGCCTTATCAGTCCTGAAGGCAGAGTGCTTGGAATTATGTGAGATGGTGCTCTGGCATGAGCTGAGCCCGTTTGCAGCTTGCGGAACCAAGTCCTAATAGCTGTTCCATGATAACGCTATACCATATACTCTTAAGTGCATTATAATCCTCGCGGTTAAATGCTAACTTTGGTATAACATTATCAAAACATGTCGAGTAAGGTGTCATACGAATTGGAATACTACCCCCTCGCCAATTCTGGCGAGGGGGGTAGCATTCCACCCTTCTAGAGGGACACGACATGTATGTAACTGTAAACCCCGGTTAAAGTTAACTCAAGCCTCAGCATCACAAAATGGATGCTGCCACCACAGACACAAGTCTGACCTCCTGCTGCTGGGAGTCCTTCCAGCGAGGGAGGCTCAGACAAAGGGTTTCCTGCCTTGGGAGGTGCTAGCACCACCCCAGACAGGATTTTGTGTATTAGGTAGGCCAAGGCTGAAAGGAATGAGACATGCCTGGGGCACACAAGGTGCCCTGTGCATACACCGGTTCCAACCAGTTTCTGGGGCACTCCAGCCCCAGCTCTGGTGGGAAACTGGACAAAGGATAGGGGGTGTAACCACCCCCCCTTCCTGGTCCCACCCAGGGGAGGGACCTAGTCGTAGTGCAGCCCCCTTTAGCTGAATAAAGGTAGGAGCTGGTCCCATTCCCAGTTACATTAATCTTGACAACTTCCACGAAGAACTCTTGACCTTCGACCTCCTGAACATCAGAAGACTGAAGAATCTCCCCTATGGTCAGGGAGTGACCATCCTGCTTTGCAGGCACCATCAAGCTCCTGTGTGGTTTGCTGCAAAGTCCTTCCATCCCGGAATCCGACGATCCAGCTCGACAAGACCCGGACCTCCAGACCTCTCTGACCTCTACCCACATCCACAGCACAGCTGGGACCCGTGGGTGCGACGAGCAACGCGGAGACGGCCATCTTGAAGAAACCTGCACAGCGCTTCCAGCACGACCCCGAGTGACCCTCGAGTAAGTGCATCAGGGTCTGAGAAGCCCTACACCGACGCAGCTCCTGCACCAAAGACCAGCCCCCAGCATCCACGAGATCTGCGTGGGGCCCTTTTGCCTGGTTGCTGCCCTTCCTGTTGTCTGGTCACTTGCCGGCTGGCTAGTGACCTCTGAGACGACGACCCGAAGATTTCGACACTGCTAGTCTGGTCCCCCAGACTGGCCCTTGCTTCCTTGTGAAAGAGAAGCACCCCGGACCCTCCTGGTCCACACCAGACGCCATCTTTGTTCCACCGCGTGGCTTGCATTAGCCAAGGCCTGTTGTCCAGATCGACGATCCGACACTGCCGACAGCAGCAGACTACGTGGGACAGCTCGTGCCTCCAGCCTGGTCGTGAAGAGCAGCTCCTGGTCCGCGCAGCTACAGAGAGAAGCGACCCTTCCTTCACCTGACTGCAGCGACAGCACCTGGTTCCCTCCTGGTTCCAGCACCGTCACTGGCTAGTGACCAAGACTCTGTCCCCTTCCCTTTCAGGACTTCTTCCTTCCAGTTCCATCCTTGGAACCACCGGACTCCTCCATCTGGCTGCCTGCCAGCAACTTCTTGTTTCAGGCATCACCGGGATCAACACAGCAAACCCGACGCAACTTCAGCCCTATGCACCCGCAGCCTGTGGGTTAGGTAACTAAAGCTTCTAGGTGCTGAAGTCTGTGTCCACTATCCTAGTGTCCAGGTCCACTGTTGTTTTCCCTCCATCCAGCCGGGTTCGTCCGGAATCCGTAACTTTCTAAACTGTAGCATCCATAGACGTTGGTACGCATCTCGCGTGAGAGTTCCCACTCTGCACGTGAGTCCCGTGGGCCTCCTGCTCCGTACTTACCTAGTTCGTAGCGTAGTCCCAGCGATCCTCCAGCCTCTGGATCTCCTTACAGTACTTTCCTTCCTCGCATTCCATTGTTTTGAGTATATGGTTTGCCGTGCCCCTCAGGCACACTTGTAGATATTGTGCGAACTCGTATTTCTTTTGTAGTATTGTCATGTGCTTAGCCCTCTGACCTCATAAAGAGTTCAGAGGTGTTGTTATTAATAAATATATCATTTATTTTCATAACAACCTGTGTGGTGTCCTTTCATCTGGTATTCAAGGGGTTATATTGTGGTAAAACAGCTGGCTTCACATGCCAAAAGAGTTTAGCCTAAGACTGCTTTGTCCATGCTACCATTAGGATAGCTGGTCTATAAAGGTTGACTTACAACCAATCACCATAAGGGTTGTTTGGACTGATACAAGGTGGTCACTAGAACTAGTGAACATCATATATCAGGCCAACTTCTCACACAAGTTGTCAAGGATAACATTTGGCGCTGGAGATAGCTGCATCCTTCTGTGAAGCTGTGAGAACTTTGCACTCTGATCAGATTGGACTTAGCCAGGATGACCTTTCCTAGTTTCCAGTATCACTAGCTTGCACTGCTACGCTTCCCTCTGTAACTCCACAGACAGTGGGTGACCTTCTCTGAACCTGATGACATTGCCCAGGATCAAAGCGTAAGCAAATGAGACAGTTTTTGCAGATAACTGTAGCAAGTTGAGTATCCTCTGATGAAACTTTGGGCCAACCTTTCAATTTTTTTTTATGTCAATGGACCTTTGTTTTAGTCTGAGAAGAGACGGGGTTGCTGACAAGTTTAGTTTCATAAACTGTGTGACGAAATGTGACCACAAATTAAGAGAAAGAGTCAGTATCTTAAAGTTGAAAAGGGATTTATTATAAACTCGAAGCCAAGGTAATATACATCAGATGCAGAAACATACTGTTTTATACAGAAATATTAAAGTAAGACCAAATGGACGTACAATATTGGTCCTTAGCAGCAAAGAACAAATCAAGATTTCCATAATTGCAATGCAAAAGATTAAGACCAAAGTCTGTTGAGTGGACGAATGGTGTCGATCCTTCTTCCCATACATGGGAAAGAATTGCAGTATCTAGCTATCTCTACACTAAACTAAGCATTCGGAAAACCCTATTAATTCAGAAACAAGAAAAGGTGTCAGCATAAGAAAGTCTGTAGAAGTTCTGTAAGCAAAGGTCATGTACTGCATAAAACCACACAATTAGAAGTCAGGAGATATCTGTACCTCTCAAAGACTAAAATACATCTCTCTAACTACAAGGTAAGTTCACTAAAAAGAAGCACACATAAAGTTTGAGACACATCAACTCAGATTAGACAACCTATTTTCTTTCCTTTGCCCATGAAGAGTTCCACCGCCTGATATAAAACTCCCATTTTCTAGTCTTCGTTTCTGAGGTGTCCTTGAATTCCTTCTTTCAACAGATATCACCAACTGGTGGCACTCCCTTGTTCTTCTCATTAAATTAAATTAACCTTGCCAGTTCTTCCTCGTCTCACTATCTTAAAATACAATGTTCTTTCACTAACTAAGAATGCTTTGGTCTGCACCTGCAAAAGGGAAAAATAAATCACAAACAACTTTCACGTTCAATGTTAAATGTCCCGACTGTGAGCTTAATGCCCACAGTCATGCTGAGCAAGTTACTTTCAAAAGCGTATAATTGTGCAACCCTGTAAATACATTAATACATTTACGCTTATTCATATATACCACACTTTTGCACATGAATACCATTTTATTTATTAGAAGAATAACTGACCAGATAATAGGCACAAAACCAACACTCACTTGATTCATTATTTCCTAACCTATGGAGAATGCACTAAATCAAATGATTTTTAGTGCAACCCCAGTACAATCTTAGGCTATAGATGAATTTTTTCGACGGTCCAGTTCTTCCTAAAAGAAAAATAGTTAATGCACATACTTTTTTAGAACACTTTATTACTGAACTTTCTATACCAGTGCACCAGTGCATTACGTATATTGATTATAATTGTATTTTGCGAATACATGAGGCCAAAAGTGCACACACATATGTGACCTTATCAAGATAAAAGAGGGGAGCAATATTATGCTACTCCAATCCCCCCTCTAATGGTGATGAAGCCATCACAGATACGATCAGACCCTCATCAGACTAGACCAATCAAAACCTTGTAGTTTTAAGCACTTTCCTTCTAGACTCCTGTAAATGCTTCATTTCATCGTAGTACCTACTCTGGCCTTCCTCCAATTCCACAACCTCTCCCTTTATCTTTTTCCCTTGTTTCCGCTGTCTAACCTGTGCATACTGGTACCCTTTGAAGATCATAAACAGGATTAATGCCCAAAGAATGATAATCACAAAAGGTTTGAAAATAGCTCATAAAAGCCCCCTTCCTAAGTTGCCAAATCACTTGCCTATAGCAGAAAATCTACTTTCATTGGCTTCCCAAGTACCTGTCACTTTCAATGCCGTCAAATCTTCCTTCAATCCAGAGATAATCTTTATATACCTCTCTAAGGGCCATATGTAGGTAGCCCAATACCGGTCGGTAACGGCCGAAATTACCGAATTTCGGCTGTTACAGACCGGTATTTAGGGTTTGAGATGTAGGATTCGGTAATTACCGATTCCTTAAGGAATAGGTAAAATACTGATTCCTTATATTAAACATGGGCGCCGCCGTTTTGTGAGCTGCCACTGTCTGCGCTATCTAGCTTATCGCAGATTCCAGCGCAAGGCAAGGAGCGCTACTTACTGGGATTAGCACCTCTACCGATTCGATCACCTACTACGTGGTCTGCTGTTTCGCGGTTGTTGGAACTGGCCCTTCTTGCAGGGTCATCCTCAAACTTTTTGCTTCTTCCTCCCTTATTGTTCCTGACCCGTGGCTGTTGGCAATAGGACTCTGCGCACTTTACCACTGCTGATCAGTGCTAAAGTGCATATGCTCTGTGTAAATTGTTATTATGATTGGATATACATGATTGGCATATTTGTATCACCATGAAGTCCCTAGTAAAGTGCACTGGGTGTGACAGGGCTGATGATGACAAATGCTACTAGTGGGCCTGCAGCACTGATTGTGCCACCCACATGAGTAGCCCTAAAATGGTGTCTCAGGCCTGCCACCGCAGTGCCTGTGTGCAGTCTGTGAACTACCATGTCCTCCTGGTCAGTGTCCCCACTGATCAGGCCTAACCCTTCCCTTTTTGTGCACATTAGTCACCCCTATGGAAGGCCCAAGGTACCCCCCTGGGCAGGGTGCAGTGTATGTGAAAGGTAGAGCATGTACTGGTGCAGGTAACATGCTCTGGTAGTGAATGACAGCCATTTTCGTTTTTCACTACTGTAAGGCTATCTTGCTCCATAGATTAACATGGGGGATGCTGGCTACAGTGGCTACCAGCATTTCTTCCCATAGGAACAAGATAGGACATAAGAGTCTAGTATCCCTGAACTCAGAATTTAATAACACATCTTTTAGGAAAGGTTGTTTTTAGATCCTGTGTTTGAGAACAGCACGTTTAGAGAGTTGCTGTTCTCTTGTCCGACCCTTCTGTGTGCCTTGGCCTGTTTGTGTATTGACTGTCTGGTTTGAGAGTGACAGGGGCTAGGGATTCCCCAGGCGGCTGGCTGAGTCAGCCCTAGGCTGAATGACCGTATTGGCAACCTGTGTGGTGGGAGGAGTTAGCACCTGGGCCTGAATAGGCCTGTGCCTGCCTGCCATAATGCGGGCTCCACCTCCTGCTGGGCGGCTGACGACCCTGCCCCTCACTCTGAAAGGAAAGGAGAAGCCAGGCAAACGAAGTGCTCAAGCAACACCCAGAACTGGTTCAGACCGGGCTCAGGGCCCACTTGCACAAAGAGAACAAAGACTTTTAGGGGTATAAGTACAGGACCCCTGACAACAGAAAATTAGATCATATTGGAATCAAGAAGGAACCTCTGCTAAGGAGAAAGCTGAAACTGAAGAAGGAAGACTGTCCTGCTGTTGCTCTGCTGGACTGACCTGCTGTTGCTTTGCTGCCAAGGAGATGGGAAGGACTTTGCTGTTGTGCTCTGTCCCCTGTCTTGAAGGAATCTCCAAGGGCCTGAGAAGAGCTGGCTCCCTTTTCTGAAGTCCCAGGAACAAAAGGACTTCACCCCCAGCTTCCCTGAACTCTGCTGAGAGAGTTCTGTCCTTCCTAGAGTGCTTGATCCAGTTGTGGGTCCTCTGGAAGTTGTACCTGTGCTGGGAAGCTTGAAACTAAGCTTGAGCGACTTTTGCAATTGAAAAGTATCGCATCGCTCGCTTGCGGAGCGCATCCACCACAGTGCGAGGAAATTCCCGCCGCTACGAATGCCGAGATCGTCGCAGCGCCTGTTGCCGCTGCCAGAGCCGTCGCATCCTTCATTTGCAGGACGCACCAGACCGGTGCGGGAAAGTCTAACATCGCTGCGAGTGTCGTCGCAGAGCCTGTCGTCGCTGGGTGAGGTCGCCGCACCGCTTGCTTGTGGAACGTATCACGTCGCTGCGAGTGTCGTCGTAGAAACCATCGCGCCAAGGAGCTGCGAGAGAGAAGATCACTGCTGGTCCGCGCATCGTCGCCCAGGAGATCATCGCAACTCCAAAGATCGTCGCATCGTGCCTTTTGCGAGAACAAACTTCCTACGGAGCCTACGCAACGGAATCCATACAAGTGGCCTTCCTCCCCATACAGACCGGATTCATCGCAACACGCCCGCTGCTGCAGCGGGGCTGTCACAAACGCGTCCCCAGAGTCTCGGGAGCAACGCATCGCTTGTTTTCCACCGCACCTGCATCTGCTTTTGGAACTTTGTCGCAACTAAAAGGTACTGTGAGTAAACGTGACGCAACTGTGAACTTTTCACGCATCTGTGGATTAATGTATCGCAACCTGAAGAATTTTATCGCAAACCTTAAGAACTCTTTTGAAACCATATTCTTGAACTGTGTATGTTGGATTTTTGTCGTTTTGGTCTTGTGTAGTTTAGATTAAATACCTTTATTTTTCTTAAACTGTTGTGGAGTCAGTTTGTGGTGTTTTCACTGTGTTACTGTGAGTGTTGGTACAAATACTTTACACATTGCCTCTGGTTAGCCTAGACTGCTCGTGCCAAGCTACCTAGAGGGTGAGCAGGGGTTATCTCAGAGGGTTTCCTCCTTACCCTGACTAGAAGCAAGGGTCCCTATTAGGACAGTGGTACCTACCCCTGCCAAATAGAGACCCCCAGTTCAAACATTGGTGGCAGCGGTGGGATTTGAACTTGTATTTGTACTAGACCCACAGGGATTGGTGTACATCACTAGTGAGTGCAGACCACTACGCCACCACATACTGTTTGTTTTTTCCGGTGTCCTCCTGAAAGTATTTTTTGGATATTGAAACTCTGGCTAGTGTTGCACCTGTAAAATCCTGCCAAAATGGAAGTCAACTTTTTCCACCTGTGCATCTACACAGAAGAGGAGATGAAAGCCTTTTGCAAGAAGAGGGAGCTTCCCGTGGAGAAAGGTTCCACAAGGAGGGATCTTGAGGCATGCCTGTATTCCCATGAGGCCAGAATTTGGGAAGCAGCATTAGCAGATGATTCTGAGGCAGGGGCGTAGCTAGAGCTTGTGGCGCCCGGGGCTATCCCTCAGATTGCCGCCCCTTTGGGGGGGGGGGGGTTGCTGGGGAAAAAGGACGGTGAGCACTTTAAATAAATCCCACCGCACAGCCCAATAGCCCGTTAACTGTCAAAAGCAAAACCTTTTATTCACATCTTTTTTGTAGACTCAATCAAATGATTTGCATCAGATTTTAGCTTGTTTACTGCTGCAACAAGTTCGCAAATAAATCTCATAATCACCCCCCACCTGTCTCAGCTGCTTAATAGCCCTTCTTCAGCCTCTGTGGTGGTATTTCTACCTCAGAATGTATTCATTTTTGCAGTTTTCCCAACGTTGCCTTTAGACAGTGGCATAATTTCTAACTGACAATCTATTAATTAGATAATTATGATGAATGGGAATACTTAATAAATGCGTGTACGTTTTATATGCATACACTGGCGAGTCCTAGCTTCCTTGGATCACCTGTCTAGGATTATGGAGCAGGTCAGGCCTTAAGCACTAGTATGCCACAGTTGTCGACAGTCAATAGAACACAGTTATGAAAAAAGTCAGTGAACAAGATTGTACAGCCAGAGACATTCTTTGTAAAGGAAATAGCTTTTTAAACAAGCCTCAAGCCTAAAATGCGCGGGCAATAAATGGATTGAAGAAAACGCAGCATTTCAAGCTCTGAATGCATCACCTGAAACAGGTGGAATAAAGCTGGTGACCCTGCAATACAGGAAATAATGAGAACGGTGTCATTCTCTGTGTGCAATGCTCTCCAATGGCAGTTTCGCAGAGGGAACAGTGAATGGGGTGTTCTGATTGTTACAGTGCTGGGCAGGACAGCACCAAGGTGTGCACTGACAATATGCATTCTTAGAGGAAGCAACTTTGGTAATTGAGACTGCAACCGAGAGCTCCCTAAACAGCGCAGAGAAGACCTTGAAGCCCTTTAAGGCGACCCCACACAGGTGTGGGCTGCACATGGACAGCGTCGAGAACCCCTGCACACTGGTTCCAGCACCCTGCATTAACAGCATAACAACATCACCTGGGGGCGAACATACAGGGGCCTCACAACCCTTGAGTGGGGTCCCTATTCAACCCCAGGCCAATGAACGAATATCTGTGAGCAACTGGAGAATATGGGCCCCTCCTGACATTCTGCATGGGGTGGTCAGCTGCGTCACACCGCCGCATTTTTATATAGTGCAGACTTTACCTAAAGGCGTCAGAGCGCTTCACAATAGGAACAGTAATGATACATGAGGAGAAAATTACAAGTGAACAAATTACAAAAGCAAACATTAAATTACATGAGGTAAAAGTGACAATTGTGAGCAAACAAAATACAAGAGGTAGAAAACGGTGCATTACAGGAGGACAAAGTGACAAGAGTGCAGGTTACAAGAGAAAACAAAGTACAATTAGAGGTATAATACTTCAATATATGGCAGACACTCAGGCACAAGAACAAACGTTACGTAGGCAATGGTGGCACTTGTGCAAGTATCAAAAGCCAACAAAATGTGAGAGGTAGAAAACAGTGTGTTACAAGAGAAAAGTGGCGTGTGCATGTTACAAAAGAGTCTTTTCAAGCAGGTATAATGACACTAATAGGAACTGAGAAAATCTACCAAGCTCCAGTTCCCTCACTGCCCACATTGTATTCCACTGTCCTGCCACTCACAGCTTGTTTAATGCTAGGCAGACATTGTCCAAAGCAGGAGGCCCTCTCAAGGCTAGGCCCCGCTCCACATCTCTTGCCCACCAGTATCAGGATGTACAGTCCTTGCTCCCCCATCACTTATTCATATCTGCCCTCCTCAAGACGTCTTTGCCAGGGTGCCCAATGAAGGCCGAAGGAAAAATGGCACATTCCCTGTTTACTCCTGTTGAGACTGGACAAGGGAGCTAGTCATTCTACATAATATGTTTTATTCCAAAATGGTATAGTGCCTCGGACGTTATGAGTGCTTTACCAGATACTTCAATCATGCTATATGAGGGCTCCTATTCAAAGTCTCGACAAACCACAGTATGTACCATGCAATTTATTTTTGAGTGTGCTGCCTGTTCTAAGCTAACAACCTGCTCATTTGCTACACACTCCGATAACGTACCTACAATACCACTACTTAGTATTACATAATGCTTTAAAAATTATGTTATTACCAATATTATTAATTCTCCAGATAAACCTTGAATACCTAACACTGAAGACCTATTTGAACATTCTCTCCATCCACGGGCGCATGATCTCCCTCTACCTCCCTTATTCTCTACTTTAAATTGCCTCTTGCACATTAGACACAATTCTCTCCTCTTCTGCAACCTGCACCTCACATAGTTCTATCCACTCCCCATCTCTTCAAACAGAAATCCTGGTGTATTTTTTAAACCCTTTGATGCACGTGGAATGATTTATTACTTTAAGCACAACAGCAGTACGATCGAAAGCAATAATTCAGTGGTACTTAATAAAATGCGCTAATGAAACAGCCTGATTTTGAGCCACCCCGGCATCTCTTCTACCCACAGGACAATGTGTTTAACGTTACTACCAGACACTTGTTCAACTTGTCTAGACATAATACCCCCCTTTTCTCCCATGGTTGTTCTTTTTAAACTTTATTTCTCATTTTATACACATATTATACGTAGGCGATGGTGGCACTTATGCAAGTATCAAAGCCAACAAAATGTGAGAGGTAGCAAACAGTGTGTTACAAGAGAAAAGTGATGTGTGCATGTTACAAAAGAGTACCAAACACAGGTACAAGGATAATACTGCAATAAATAAATGGCAAACACTCCAACCACAAGAACACACTGGGAAGGCATTTCCATAGTCATGGAGTCCGACGAAGGTTGCCACATACTTGGTTGGGCGCCGTCAAGCGGCCCCTGGCAGCACCCACTGGGGGCTCTGGACGTACAATTCAATTCAGCCCAGTGCTTAATTTGTAAAACATGAAGTGCCGGGGCTAAAAGCAAACTTTAAAAAATGCCCAAAAACACATCAAAATTGTGATAAAAATCTATACTCTAAATACTCCTTCTCTTGGGTGAATTATCTTCAAACTATTTGCAATTAAATAAAAAATTACTCACCTTTATAGCGACACAAACACAATAAGTGTAAATTCAGCTGAAGAGAAAACCCCCTAACCAGACCTGCTTATGCAAAATCAAACAAGCTGCAAGTTCCACGCTTCAATACTCTGCAGCTTTATAAGTCCCAAATAAAAGCCCACAATGCTCAATTTGTAAAATATAAAGGGCCGGGGCGAAAGTAAAATGCAGGTCCGAGACATATATTACTTCGGTTCAGCAATTCTCAAGTATCTCGCTAAGCTACAAATCGAGTAATTCATAAACAAATGTGTATGACTTTTGACACAAAGACCTACAAGCACATTATATATTATTTTTGAACAGTATTATCACAAAGGATATACAGTGTTAATATCACAAACTGAACTATGTCATCTGTACCACAAAAAGCTAAATTTACCAGAAAAGTATTTCAAATGCACGATGGAGGTAGACTTAATTAAACAGAGATGGCTGTAAAATAAACCAGCTATAGGAACACATGGAGAGAAATATTGCCGTTCAGCAGGAAATGGTATAGTCCAAAGCTCTCTTTTTAATATAAAATCAGGGCCTTCTGTTGTTATATCACTTAAAATACAAGATTTGAGAAAAATATTGTTGTCTGCTGGTGCGCGTGGAAGACAATGTCTAAGGACTGGAATCTAGAGAATGCTAAAGTGATTCTGGTATTTTACTGATCTCTGCTGGTCGTTTTCTATCAAGAAAGTTAAATAGAGAGAGTTGCCAGAAAAATAAAAAAAGAAAGTCCCTAAGCAGAAAGCAAGTCTGGTATTTTACTGACCTCTACTGGTCGTATATACACGAGGGCTCGAATGCTCGACCTAAAAATGCTATGATATTACTAAATGAGGAAAAGGAATTAGTCATGATGAAGATGGTACATAGCACAGGCCAGGTACCAGGTTTGCACACTGCGTCATTCTGGAATTTGGTCTTTGTGCCATGCAAAGTATTTGAGCTATGAAGAACTAGTGAAATTATTTTTTAAGTAATTAGCTTTATCATCCAGATGACCAAAGCCCAGTAGGAAACTATGTGCACAGTAGTCGTTTACTTATATTTTTTAATAGATCAATTCCAGAAAACAACAATTTCTAGAAAGATTTAGAATATTGTTAACATTTTCAAACTATGATAAAATTAGTGGCTCTCTAATCTTTTCGCCTCGTTACTGCCCTACCTGATATTCAGATACAACTGGTTTTAAATGCAATATTTTTTTTTATATATTTTGCATCTTTTCTTTATTTACCAACATTCCAAGTTGTATACCTGGAAACCTGCCCCAGGCATACTCCTGAAAAGGTTAGGGGGCTTTTCCCAGCACTCTCTTATTCCTCTCGTGCAGAACTTTCCTTAGCAGAGAAGTCGACCAGGTAAAAGATGATTCCCAGAGCAAATGCATTTTCTTTTTTCCTACAACAATAATATTTATACCCATGAAGAACGCCTTTCCTGTACTCTCCCACAAATTATTTAATGATTTGTTCCCCTTCCCATCCTGGAATGAGAGTTACTACAGGCATGTGCTAGACTAAATGGAAAGGGTCTGGTGAGGAGTTTCGAAATGGACACAAATGTAAATATTTGCCGTGGAAGTTTGGAAATGCCTACAAATGTAAGCTTGGAACGACCTTTTCTCACCCCTTGAGTGGCATTTACTAGTTTTTAAGCATGTGCGCTCATTGTAAGCCCTTACATCTGCCAAGAATCACTTAGTGAATTTCAGCAAGATTAACAAAAGTTTTACATCTGAATTTACATTTTTTAATAGGGACAATATCTCTACTGCTCTGAGACATAGATTTCAGCCTCACCTTGTTGTACTGGATGTCCGGCACCGGGATGGCCACTGCAGCCGAGAAGCTGCGGACCGGGTGGGGCAGACTGGAGGCCCTGGAACAGTCCCACGAGCTGCGCACTACTGATAACTGATTGACGCCCTCCCCCTCTGGAGGACTCTGAGCAAGGCTAGGCGGGGGGAGGGGGGCAACAACCACAACGGTCGGAGCCGGAGCCGAGGATGGACAAGGACGTCACTAACGCGGCGGCGGGACTTAGGCCGCGCCCGCGCTGCAGCCTGCACACTCCTGACCTGCTTGTAAGTTGTTTTTTTAACTGCAGCAGTCAGGCACAGTGAGTGCAAACAAACGCGGGCGGAGGCCGCGGCACTGGAGGCTCGTTGCGGCCGCCTTAATAATTTATGTGGGACACTGTGCGCCTTGTCCTTCCCACAAGAATCCAAATAAATTATAAAGGCGGCCACGGCCGCAACGGGCCTCCAGTGCAGCGCGACCGCGGCTGCCTCAAAAATGGTGCCACCTGGGGCGGACCGCCCCCCCCCCGCACCCTCCCTAGCTATGCGGGTGTTCTGAGGAAGAGGACTTCTCTAACAGTGAGGAAGAGAAAGATGAGTGGCTCCTTGCTACTAAGCAAAGGTGCAGAGAATTAGCAAGGAAGGTATGATCCGGTCGGCCTTAGCCCAGAAAGAAAAATGGGACGCTCAAGGAAGGAGCTTTGCAGAGTTGGAGGTGGAGTCCAGCTCAGATGGTGGCAGCATGATTATGATATCTAGTGCGGAGAGAGAGGTACAAACACCCAGAGATGTGGCGCCTGACTTGAGGGAGGGGGTTGACATACACCAGGGGGTTCAGGTTTATGAAGTGGTTCCAGTGGAGTGCAGTGTCCCTGAAGTAGATTGGGGGACTGGCACAGGGGACCATATTCCTAGTGGTGGGAGGGACACTCTACTGACTCTAGAAGAGAGGTACAGGGAGAGGGGTTCCCCCGTGGTAGAAACCGTGGTGTGTGTGTGTGAAGACCAGCCAGAAAGAGTGTGGGTTGTGTGACAGAGACAGACAGATACTGTCTTGCCAGTCTCAGGAGAGTGGTGTGGGGTACTTGTGTGAGGCACTGGAGGGTGATGCAAAGGGTAGCTTGGTTAACAACTGTGGGGAGCTGTGTGATTTATTTGTTGGAGAGCATATTTTTAGTCCCTGTTTTCCAGAGCTATGCCAACACCCGGTGGAGTGGGAGTTCTCTGACCCCAGAGAGATTGCGTTGGAGGCAGACATCTTGGTGGATTCCAGAGAGTCTGAGGAGGCATTGGGGAGTGATCCCAAAAGGAGTGGCTCAGATATCTTCCAGACCTGTGAGGTGGAAGAGGTGCAGTGTAGCCCAGTTAGGTCCCAGTGTAGTAGGAGGGATGTAGGGGCTCATGTCCGGTCTCAGTGGAGAAGGAATGAGTGTGGGACGGTGTGTCTCGCGGTGCCCGAAACCCAGTCTCAGGGCCTGGAGGGTTCCTTAAGAGAACACCAGGTTGTGGACCTAGACTGTACTTGTAGGCCATTTGAGGAGGATCTCCTAGTCTCTGTTGAACGGGGAGTGCCTGTAACCAGGCCTCCACCAGTTCTGGTGTCTGGCAGTGCCACTCCAGTTGGGAGGGTGCAGAAGTCCAGACTGAGGGGTGGGAGGGGGAAGGAGACCCCAGTGGGAGAACCAGTGGGTCAGGGACCAGTCAGAAGGGCTGAGTCCCCAGTGAGTGACCATGGTGACCTCACTTCTGTCCAGGGGGATCTTCTCACACTGTCAGGTGGACAGGGATCGGGAGACCTGCACCAGGCAGACTGTCACAAGACACATGAGTTGTGTGTCACCCTCAAGGGGGTACTGTGTGAGTCCCCAGAAGTCCTGTCGTGCCAGGCAAGTGCACAACCGCAGGTATTGGTCCCTGGGTTGGGAGACCAGGTTCAGGATCTGCCTGACCTGGAAGGAAGGACATCTGTAACCAGTGTACTGACCAGTTTGGCTTCCAGAGGTACCCCTCCAGTAGGAAGGGTGCAGTGCTCTGGAAGGGGGTGCAGAGGGAGGAAGTCCTCACCTCTGACCCCGGTGCAACCTGAGGGGTTAAACCCTAGGTTGGGAGACCAGTTGCAAAAGGGAGAACCTGCCCCTATGGAAGGCCCAAGGTACCCCCCTGGGCAGGGTGCAGTGTATGTGAAAGGTAGAGCATGTACTGGTGCAGGTAACATGCTCTGGTAGTGAATGGCAGCCATTTTCGTTTTTCACTACTGTAAGGCTATCTTGCTCCATAGATTAACCTGGGGGATGCTGGCTACAGTGGCTACCAGCATTTCTTCCCATAGGAACAAGATAGGACATAAGATTCTAGTATCCCTGAACTCAGAATTTAATAACACATCTTTTAGGAAAGGTTGTTTTTAGATCCTGTGTTTGAGAACAGCACTTTTAGAAAGTTGCTGTTCTCTTGTCTGACCCTTCTGTGTGCCTTGGCCTGTTTGTGTATTGACTGTCTGGTTTGAGAGTGACAGGGGCTGGGGATTCCCGAGAAGGCTGGCTGAGTCAGCCCTAGGCTGAATGACTGTATTCGCAACCTGAGTAGTGGGAGGAGTTAGCACCTGGGCCTGAATGGGGCTGTGCCTGCCTGCCACAATGCTGGCTCTACCTCCTGCTGGGCGGCTGACTACCCTGCCCCTCACTCTGAAAGGAAAGGAGAAGCCAGGCAAACAAAGTGCTCAAGCAACACCCAGAACTGGTTCAGACCGGGCTCAGGGCCCACTTGCACAAAGAGAACAAAGACTTTTACGGGTCTAAGTACAGGACCCCTGACAACAGAAAATCAGATCATCCTGGAATCAAGAAGGAAACTCTGCCAAGGAGAAAGCTGAAACTGAAGAAGGAAGACTGTCCTGCTGTTGCTCTGCTGGCCTGACCTGCGGTTGCTTTGCTGCCAAGGAGAGGGAAAGGACTTTGCTGTTGTGCTGTGTCCCCTGTCTTGAAGGAATCTCCAAGGGCCTGAGAAGAGCTGGCTCCCTGTTCTGAAGTCCCAGGAACAAAAGGACTTCACCCCCAGCTTCCCTGAACTCTGCTGAGAGAGTTCTGTCCTTCCTAGAGTGCTTGATTGAGTTGTGGGGCCTCTGGAAGTTGTACCTGTGCTGGGAAGCTTGAAACTAAGCTTGAGAGACTTTTGCAATTGAAAAGTATCGCATCGCTCGCTTGCGGAGAACCTCCCCGACAGTGCGAGGAAATTCCCGCCGCTACGAAGGCCGAGATCGTCGCAGTGCCTGTTGCCGCTGCCTTAGCTGTCGCATCCTTCGTTTGCAGGATGCACCAAACCGGTGCGGGAAAGTCTAACATCGCTGCGAGTGTTGTCGCAGAGCCTGTCGTCGCTGGTTGAGGTCGCCACACCGCTTGCTTGCGGACCGCTTCACATCACTGCGAGTGTCGTCGTAGAAACCATTGCGCCGAGGAGCTGCGAGAGAGAAGATCAGCGCTGGTCCGCGCATCGACGCCCTGGAGATCGTCGCAACTCCAAAGATCGTCGCATCGTGCCTTTTGCGAGAACAAACTTCCTACGGAACCTACGCACCGGAATCCATACAAGTGGCCTTCCTCCCCTTACAGACCGGATTCGTTGCAACACTCCCGCTGCTGCAGCGGGGCTGTCGCAAACGCCTCCCCAGGGTCTCAGGAGCAAAGCATTGCTTGTTTTCCACACCACCAGCTTCTGCTTTTGGAACTTTGTCGCAACTAAAAGGTACTGTGAGTAAACGTGACGCAACTGTGAACTTTTCTCGCATCTGTGGATTATTGTATCGCAACCTGAAGAATTTTATCGCAAACCTTAAGAACTCTTTTGAAACCATATTCTTGAACTGTGTATGTTGGATTTTTGTCGTTTTGGTCTTGTGTAGTTTAGATTAAATACCTTTATTTTTCTAAACTGTTGTGGAGTCAGTTTGTGGTGTTTTCACTGTGTTACTGTAAGTGTTGGTACAAATACTTTACACATTGCCTCTGGTTAGCCTAGACTGCTCGTGCCAAGCTACCTAGAGGGTGAGCAGGGGTTATCTCAGAGGGTTTCCTCCTTACCCTGACTAGAAGCAAGGGTCCCTATTTGGACAGTGGTACCTACCCCTGCCAACTAGAGACCCCCATTTCTAACAGCGGTTGACTGCAGTGTTCAATGTCCCTGTAAGACAGCGCTTTTACACAGTCCCAGCGTCACAACGGCGACGCCCGCCATCTTGTCCCCCTCTCCGGTCTTCCCTGTGCTGCATAACATGGTTCTCTATTTTAGATGCTCCATTATTACAACAGGTTTGGACAAAGGATCGTTTTCCTCTGCCCTCAATGTTATTGTTTTATAGACTACGTTTTGTATAAATATTTCAAGCTTGATTGTAGTGTCCTGCGGCGCAGGGTAGCGTTCTAGTCTACCCGCACCTGCGAGGGCATGTTAGCGCGGGCGTGTGTCGTCACGGGCCCGCTAGATAATAAAGGGGGCGTGACCGACTCAAGCAGTCGAAGCCACGAGTTAAGCAAGCACGGTCTCCCGAGTTTTATTAATATCGCGTCGCCGCAGTTAATAGCGCTAGCGCGACCAAAGATATCCCACTGGTGATGAGGGGCTCAAAGACCCCATACTGTGCAAGTCATCTCTCCTCCACTCCAAATTTGGGTGATTTTGAGGGCGACTGTGTCGAGGCCCTGCACAGATCACGGAGCCCTCGTGTTTGATGGTAAGGAGCTCATGGTCCCAGGAGCTGCAGCTGTGGTGTCTCTGGAGCCCTTGTCTGTGCCCAACTACATAAACACCTGAAGGCAACTCAGAGGGTGCATCCTCTCTATGCCCTAGAACTGGCCCATGCCCGAGTGCCGCGTGAGCCCACCGCAGAGGACAGGGCTGTGCACCAGGCGAGCAGCCATCGTGGAAGAAGGGAGGGAAGGCCGTCCACAAGCATAAACTCCGTCATCTTCACTACCGACCTTGGCCAGGCAACCGCCAGCGCACCCGAGAGGTGGGTGAGCAGCACACGTGCCGCGAGGCGCACCACGCATGCGCCAAAATGGCATTTATTCCCGCCATGGAACCGTTTGTCGTGGATGGGGCTCCGTCGTCCCTTGCTCCGCGATGGAGAGACTGGGTTGATCGTCTCCAGATCTACTTCGAAGGGGCGGGCACGGCCCGTGAGAAGCGCAGAGCCTTACTTCTTCACCTAGGAGGAAAAGATATCCACCGTATCTACAAAACGATAGTGGAAGCCACGCCAAAGACGAACCACACCCTCCTCAACGCTTTAAACGCGCACTTTGAACCTATGGCGAGCAAAGACTATGAGAGATTCATATTTCACCAGGCTAAGCAGGAAGCAGAGGAGTCATTGGACGCCTTCCACGGGAGGTTGAAGGAGTTGGCCAGCACGTGTGGATTCCGTGATGAACAGGAAGAGATTTGAGGACAGATAATTCAAGGGTGTTACTCATCCAAACTCAGAGTCTCCATCCTTCAGGAAGACGGCAAGTCACTAGCAGACATCCTCAAGCTGGGGCGCTCCAAGGAGCTGTCGCAGGCCAGAGCCTCCCACATGGAAGCAGCCCTCCACCGGCCCATCAAAACGGAGCAAGTCAACATGGCGGAGAAAGCAAACGCGGTGAGACCAAAAGCGCGCCAATGTGCTGGCAAGAAACAGCAGGATAAGCGAAAGGAGTGTGGATACTGTGGAGGACCGCCCCACCACATGCAGGATTGCCCGGCGAAAGGAAAGAGGTGCAGTGCATGTGGGTGGATGAACCACTATGCGGCTGTATGCCGGTCGACGAAGTCAAAGAAGGAAGTTGCTCAAGCAGTGGTGGAGGAACGAGACAGCGAAGACATGGTCTACGACACAAGTGACTACCCGGTCCACTATGTGTTTGCAATTGATCAGCCACGGCGGAAGAAGCGACGTCTGCCAAAATGCCGAATCAAAGTCCATCAGCAGGAGGTGAGAGCCACTATCGACACAGGAGCATCCATTGAGCTGATGGCAGCCAACGTGTACAACCAGCTTAGTAATAAGCCCCCCCTCCGCGAAGCAAGGATCGGAGTATTCGCATATGGCCAGAAGACACCTATTCCACTCATAGGGTGTTTCAAAACGGATCTGCAACACCACGGCCTCAAAGTCCCCACCACTGTGTACGTTACCAAGGAAGGCAGTGGCATGCTAATTAGTGGACAATCAGCAGAAGAGCTGTGGCTCATATCGTTCGCCATGGCAGTACTGGAAGATGAACTAGAAGCCATCTTAGAAGAGTTCGGAGATGTCTTCAAAGGCATCGGATGCCTGAAAGGGAAGGAAGTCTCCCTCCATATCGACCCGTCGGTCCAACCGATGGCACAGACGCATCGCGTTCCACCTGAGGAAGACGGTCGAGGAAGAAATGGAGGCATTGGAGAAACAGGGCATTATCGAAAAAGTCAGTGGGCCCACCCCGTGGGTGTCCCCGATTTGTAGTGGCTCGGAAACCGAAACAGCCGGGACAAGTCCGAATCTGTGTGGACATGCGCCTCCCAAACGCAGCACTAAAGAGGGAACGACACCTAACCCCAACCATCGACGACATACTGGGAGAGTTGAACGGCACAAGATGGTTCTCAAAGATGGACCTCCGGTCAGGGTATCACCAACTACCACTACACCCAGACTCTCGATACATAACCACCTTCTCCACGCACGTAGGCCTCAGAAGGTACCGGCGCCTCAATTTTGGGATCTCGTGTTCCAAAACACCATCCGTGAAGTCCTCAGCGGGCTCCCAGGAGTCCTAAACGTGAGCGATGATCTGCTCATCTACGCCTCGTCAGTTGAAGATCACCATCAGAGGCTGAGAGGAGTCCTCCAAAGGATCAAAGAGTCCGGCCTGACCCTACACCGGGAGAAGTGTCAGTTTCTGAGAAACAAGATCAGCTTCTTTGGTTACACCTTCTCGGACCAAGGAATAGCCCCGGAACCCGACAAGGTGAGGGACGTCCAAGAAGCCCCAGCCCCCTCCAACATCTCGGAAACCAGGAGTTTCCTGGGCATGGTGAACTTTTACGGACGCTTCGTCCCCGACCTTTCTAACCTCACTAAACCCTTGAGGGAACTGACAAAGTCCACCACCACGTGGCAGTGGGGCCCGGAACAGGAACAAGCCTGCAAAGCCACGAAATTGGCTCTGTCAGTGGACACGACCCTGTCCTATTTTGACCCGACCAGATCCACCAACGTCGCAGTGGACACCAGCCCCTATGGGCTAGGGGCAGTCCTCACTCAACTACAAAGCAATGGAGAATCGCATATGCCAGCCATTACTTAATGGACACAGAACAAAGATATTCGCAGATAGAGCGAGAAGCAATCGCCATCCACTGGGCCTGTCGGCACTTTCATGTCTATGTATATGGTCATCACTTCACGGTGTTGACGGACCACAAACCGCTCATACCCCTATTTCAAGGCTCAGTGTCCAAACCCCCACCACAGATTGAGAAGTGGATACTTCAGCTGCAAGGCTACGACTACCGGGTAGAGTACAAACCAGGCTCATCGAATCCCGCAGACTACCTCTCGAGACATCCCCGAACAGCCACACAAGCGGCAAGAGAGATGCGGAAGATACCGAAGAATACGTCCGGCTAGTACTGGAAAGAGCTTGGTCCCTGCCAATGAGTCTGGAAGCCATTATCAAAGCCAACCAGGGAGACGAGTATCTACAACTGGTCGCCGAGGCTGTCCAAGTGATAGACTGGCGCCCGATTCAAGCCACCCTGAGCAGGTGGACACCGCAAGCAAAAGGGGCACTAGAGTCCATGATGCGGGTTAAAGACGAACTGTCGGTTGACAGCCGAGGTTGCCTCCTACGAGGACCACGATTGGTGATGCCTTTCAGCCTAGCTCAGCAGGCCGTTGACCTGGCACACCGGGGACACCAAGGCATGGTGAAAACCAAGAGCCGGCTGAGGGCCAAGGTTTGGTTCCCAGTAATGGATGCAATGGTAGAACAGACAGTCCGAACCTGCACCTGGTGTCAAGCACCAGGGCAATCAGATCGCCCTCACCCTGTCATCACTGAGGACAACACCCAAAGGCCGTGGGAATGTGTAAGCGCAGACTTTGGACATCTTCCCTATGGGCGCTATGCACTGGTAATCATCGACGACTTCACAAAGTATCCAGAGGTGGAGATTGTGGGAAGCTAGACAGCCACAGAGGTCATTACCAAGTTCGAAAAAACCATTGCTACGCACGGAATATTCGAGGTGGTCAAAACAGATAACGGCCCACCCTTCCAGGGACAGGAGTTCGCAGACTACCTAAAGAGCTGGGGGATTCACCACAGGAAGTGGAGAGATTCATGCGTACGCTCAACAAAACAATACGCATTGCACATGCTGACGGATCGCCCGATGAAAGAGCCATCTACAGCTTCTTGAGAGAGTACCGGCTGACACCTCACCTCACTACCGAGGCAGCCCCGGGCCGGGAACTATGGGCCGAGTAGTGAAAGACATCATCCCGAACCACCCAAACTGGGTCCCAGCCCGAGTTGATGCAAAGAGAACCCTGGCTAACCGGACCCAATCTAACGACCAAGCCAGCGCCAGGAGACGGGCCAAAGAGTCTGACATCCAAGAAAGAGACAACGTGTACATTAAAGACAGATATCCAGGAAGCAAATTCCGGCTCCCGTTTGAGCACAAGCCCTGGACCGTTCTCCGCCGAACTGGCACATGGTGACCGCCCAGAGGGGATCCGAAGTTGTCACTCGGAACATCTCGTTCTTTAAGAAGGCACACCCCGGGGCACCAGATCGTCAGGAGCCAGATCGCCAGACGACCAGGCCCAGCCAATCGACAGATGAAGACGGCTATGAACTGCAAGGGCAATACCCCACTAAAGATGAGAACCAGAGGGACCCTGACACTCAGCCAATGCCGGCAACACCAAAGGAGAGCCTGCCAAGCTCTCCGGTGAGGTCTCCGTCAAGTGGGACCTCGCCAAGAGTGACACCGTCGGTGCCATTGTCAAGGGGAGAGCAATCCAGATATGGGTTGCAGCAGAATCCGGCACCATCCTCCCGGCTAGCTGATTTCATGGTGTGACCCTCCAGAGACTGGAAATCTAGAGACTGGTAACAGATCCTCGTTATTTCGATGATGTTGATTATGTTTTGTTCAATTAAGGTTAGAAGGAATGTATTTTCCTGCGGCGCAGGGTAGCGTTCCAGTCTACCCGCGCCTGCGAGGGCACATTAGCGCGGGCGTGTGTCGTCATGCGCCCGCTAGATAAGCAGTCGGAGCCACGAGTTAAGCAAGCACGGTCTCCCGAGTTTTATTGATATCGTGGCGCCGCAGTTAATAACGCTAGCGCGACGAAAGATATCACACTTGATGGCCTTGGTTAACCACTTTTCACCTCGTAGATAGGAGTACACAAATATATGTAAAACAGATTAATCTATTGTCTAGCGAATTCCCAATTAGTCAGTGCAATACAGCACTAAATTCCTGTATTAAAGGTGTAATCAAATTGTCTTCTGCACCCGTGTACGGGCCACAGAGATCATTTTCTCTCTGTCTGCGCGTGCGTCGGCACCCGTGTAAGGGTCAGAGTGAACTGCTGCCGTTCTCCTGTGTCTGCGTCAGTGCGTTTGTCTCGCCTTCGACGGCTGATTGGAAATTCGCTAGACATGTGATTCATCTGGCCACTATGAGAACGAGACTAGGGCACAGAGCCTAGAGGAAGTCTTAGGGGGACAATTTCAAACCCACTGACGAAACAGGTGTTGGCTGACAGAATCCGAATTCAATTAAAATTGAAAAGACTGAAGAACATAAAGATGACAGATTTAGTTTATATAGGATTGTGTGTGCTAAGAGACTCGTTTTCAGTTAACTTACCTCCGTGTTTGGGATGCAGGGATGACATCCTTTCTGTTGTAGCACCGCACTAATATAATACAATACAATATCTTGATGTACTGTGTCTTGAGCCTTAATCACCTTAATCTCCCCCTAGCTGCAAATCCACCTTGTACTACTGCAGTAATCACATATCACAGACATGCAAGTTAGGTACCTACAGCAACGCTGGAAAGGACAAGTGTGTTCCACAAATTTCTCAGCATTTTATTAGGGTGTACTGGTTTTTGGTTAAGGTGGGCGTTCCGTTTCATCCTTTTGACACCCTTATAGACAAAAACAACAGGTTTATTCTAATAAAGGGCCAACTGGAAGGCAACTTTCTTGTGCTAGGAAGCATTTATTCACCAAACTAAAACAAATCTACCTTTTTTGATAAATTGTCTGGTGCTGCGGCACCATTGGCCGGTATACTGTGGTTATTAGGTTTATTGCTTATTCTTCTACAGGCACCTACTACATACAACGGCAATCATTTAGCATCATGGCTTAAACTGTGGGCTCTAGCGAAGATCTGGCGCCAGTGCAACACAGGGATAAAACCCCGCACAACCTCTAAGTACGGTTCAATTGAATTTTAGATTCATTCTCCCTATGATCTTCTATTACTAAAATTGACTATCTTGGTAGAGTCATGTCTAATTGTCTTCTGCACCCGTGTACGGGCCACAGAGATCATTTTCTCTCTGTCTGCGCGTGCGTCGGCACCCGTGTAAGGGTCAGAGTGAACTGCTGCCGTTCTCCTGTGTCTGCGTCAGTGCGTTTGTCTCGCCTTCGACGGCTAATTGGAAATTCGCTAGACATGTGATTCATCTGGCCACTATGAGAACGAGACTAGGGCACAGAGCCTAGAGGAAGTCTTAGGGGGACAATTTCAAACCCACTGACGAAACAGGTGTTGGCTGACAGAATCCGAATTCAATTAAAATTGAAAAGACTGAAGAACATAAAGATGACAGATTTAGTTTATATAGGATTGTGTGTGCTAAGAGACTCGTTTTCAGTTAACTTACCTCCGTGTTTGGGATGCAGGGATGACATCCTTTCTGTTGTAGCACCGCACTAATATAATACAATACAATATCTTGATGTACTGTGTCTTGAGCCTTGATCACCTTAATCTCCCCCTAGCTGCAAATCCACCTTGTACTACTGCAGTAATCACATATCACAGACATGCAAGTTAGGTACCTACAGCAACGCTGGAAAGGACAAGTGTGTTCCACAAATTTCTCAGCATTTTATTAGGGTGTACTGGTTTTTGGTTAAGGTGGGCGTTCCGTTTCATCCTTTTGACACCCTTATAGACAAAAACAACAGGTTTATTCTAATAAAGGGCCAACTGGAAGGCAACTTTCTTGTGCTAGGAAGCATTTATTCACCAAACTAAAACAAATCTACCTTTTTTGATAAATTGTCTGGTGCTGCGGCACCATTGGCCGGTATACTGTGGTTATTAGGTTTATTGCTTATTCTTCTACAGGCACCTACTACATACAACGGCAATCATTTAGCATCATGGCTTAAACTGTGGGCTCTAGCGAAGATCTGGCGCCAGTGCAACACAGGGATAAAACCCCGCACAACCTCTAAGTACGGTTCAATTGAATTTTAGATTCATTCTCCCTATGATCTTCTATTACTAAAATTGACTATCTTGGTAGAGTCATGTCTGACCATAAACCATTGCGAGCTGGTTTCAGTTGAGGAACAGTGCTCCCACCAATACCAACAAGGGAGCAGCACTGGTCTTCCCGAAGACCAGTGTTCCAGTGTAATTGATACAAACTTTGACCTCAATCCCACATCGTGGGACCTTTAAGGTTACCATGAGGGGGCACTGCATTAACATTTTAGGCTGGCCCTGGATATTGAAATTAATACACTAGACTACTTCTTACCTAGTTTGAGTCAACAAGCTCAAGCTCATATATCCCATGTCGCCCCACTTATAAAATTGAGCACTAAACACATGAACTTCTGAAAGTCTCTGTAAACTTTACTTTGTGGACTGTGCAGTGAAGACCCACAGCAAGGCCGACAAAGTCAGTGCATTGCATGATTGTTTGGGAAAACAAGTACATCCCCCCAACTACACATGTATGGCTCGCTTCAAACGCTAATGCCTGCACACAAGCAGATATACATTTTGCAATTTCCAATACTACAAAACACTGTATGCTTCTGTGCAAGATAGTACCCATACTGACGGGGTCACTCACAAACAGTTACTATTAAAAACAGTGAAATAAAAGACGCATTATGCGACCCTGCTTTTGGCGAAACCCCAGGCTCTGTAGGGATACAGAGATTTTTATAAAAAAGATACCCACACCTATTGGTCCCAAAACTCAACATCTTACACCAGACGGTGTTCCAGGAGCATAGTCTTTCCCCATCTATAAGAGATGCAGTCTTTATCTCTATCCCAAGGCCTGGCAAAGGTGCAAACAACTTCTCCTACAGGCCACTGGCCATTATTAACACTGATTGGAACGATTTGATCCCATGGGTCTCCAACCTTGTCTTTTGTGATGGAGTAACTCATCCACTAAACTCTAAATCAGGCCCTAAGTCCCATGTTAAAACTTTGTTTCTGTATTTGATCCGTGCTCCATCATGGTTGGCCTCAAATCATGCCTAGGTCCTGGTCTACTGCAACCAGTTAACCGCTCTTTGTCCTTACGGCTTTTTGGTGCTATTTGTATTTAAAACTATACTCAAATTTATATCTGCAGCTCTCCTTACTGGATCTTTGCAATTTTGGAATGCTTTTATTTGTTAAACTGTAGTCTATTTTTCTAAATTGGTTTCGTATTATTATTGTGTTGTGTTTTGATGTTATTAATGCTTACAAACTTTACACATTGCCTGTAAGTTAAGCCTGTCTATTCTATACATAGCTACCGCATGGGTAAACTAAGGTACATTTTGTGACTTTACTTGTTCACCCTAACAGGGATTGTGTTAGTGGCTTAAGCTGGGTAATCATCATCCTAACAAACAGTGTCTTACAGTATGTCCCCACATATCAGAATTCAACCACTCCATGATTGGACAACAGATTCTAGCATGGTGGCTCCTGCTGTTATCTGCAATCAATATATATCCAAACCAAAATCATTCATAAAGGAGACCTACCATTGTTTATCATTAGGATTTTCTAGCCTGTTCTTTGGTTTGCATAGTCTTGCAATAAACACCACCCCTTCATGTTTCCCCTGGACACTAAAAGTCCCAGCAAGGTTAGTGTACAAGAAGTGTTTTGTTTGTTTCTCAGTAATTTATTAATGTCATGAAATATTTTATTCCAATATTTTTGTATTTTGCTACACCGAGAGAACAGATCATCACATCTGTGTCAGGTGTCACAAATCTATAGTGTTTAGAATCTTGTCCTAAACCCCTCTGATAGAGTGTCAGAGATATTTAATAGAGGCCATGCATAGTTTTAAAATGTGGAACATGTATATTAGCGGTGTCAATCAATTAATTACTACACATGATACTGTTAGTTACTTCCTCCATAGAGATAGCCTACCCCATTTCACTGACCACCTTTTTGGTAAATAAATGTGATTGTCACCATGTTCCTCCATAAGTAAATTATATATGTGTATAATAATTCCTTTTTTCGTTTGGTTAACAATAATTCAGTAAAAATAATTTTCTTTGCCTGCAGATGTTTTCAAATGATTCAATTAAACAAGAGTTGCAAATACTATTTTTTTAAACCCACAGCCTGTGTATACTACGTTTATGCAGTAATTTTTTGAAAGAACACATAATTCTGCCTCTTTATAAGTTTTCCAGGTATCGTATATTTGTCTGTTGATAGGCCCATGTTCCTGTACCACAAAACATCTGAGGATAGCGTGGTTGTGCCTCATAAAGGTATACTTAGTAGCCTTAGGTATTTTCAAATATTTCAATGTTGCTTTCCACAAATGTATAAATACTGCAGGTGTCTCAAATGGTGTTCTTTAAAATATGAGGGTTCATATAGCATTCTTTTTGGAAAGTTATCACCAGATATATATCAGTAAGTGGCTAAACATTTTTCTCTCAAACCCCTAATCTGAGGAAGTTTGTCTCTGAATGAGGTCCACTAGTAGAATTTTAGAGTGAGGAGAGCCACCCTCCATAATGCAATGGTAGTTGCATGTATTGACAGGCCCTCCATGGTCTTCTATATCCTCAAATAAAGCTACTCAAAGTTACTGCTCCCCTCATAAAGAAAGTAGCTGGAATTAACGGAGGTATCTAGCTAAATAAATATTTCATTTTTGGTAGAACTATAATTTTTATGATTTTACGGAGAACCATTAGATTAATAGGCAGTCCGTTTCATGAGTGCATAAGATCCACTGAATGTCTTAATAGTGGTTTGTAGTTCATATTGGTCACGTTGGCAATTTTAGGTGCGATGCTAACATAAGATTCGGTGTCATCTTCAACATACCTTGAGTCCTGGTCTAGATCTCTTTGACTACTCAATAGTTCTAAACAGGGGTGCATACTGGCTCCGCACCTATTTAATCTATTTATATCAGATCTCTCTGGAAAACTTGATAGTACCAGCTCACATTCCCCGAAATTAGGCAAGTTAAAACTTTCTCACCTTGCCTATGCAGATGACATTGTGCTATTGAGCTTAACTAAAGTTAGTCTGACGAGGCTCCTAACTGTACTTTCAGCTTTCCTGTCTCCAAATAAGTTGGAACTTAACTCATCTAAAACAAAAACAATGCTTTTTATCACTCGGCAAGCCGCGCAACACAACATCTGGCTAGAAGGCAAACAGCTGGGGAAAGTATCCTGTTATAAGTACTTGTGATACTACATAGATGACAAGTTATCCCTACAAGATCAGAAAAACTACATGACACAGAGAGCGGGGGCCTTAATATTTGCATTTAGCTCATTGGCAAAGAAGTTGGAAGGGCCATCCGTGAGGCCACTCCTGACGATTATCTCAGGCAAAGCACTCCCAACCTTTTCATATGCCAGCGCCGCCATGCATGGAAAAGACTCGGAAATTCTTAACAAATTAATAACAAAAATTTATAAAAAAGGTTCTTCAAATTCCCAGTTCTGCCTCACCTGCGCAAATGCGATTAGAATTTGGTTTAATGAACGAATCACTGGGCAGACTTTATGCATATATAAAGGTGTGGTATCGAATCAAGCAAAGCGCTAGTGAAAATAACCTCAATAAATTCTTATGGCTGGAATTGGAAACGCAAAAAAAATCTCAGGCCAACAAATTTTTGACCAGTGCATTAGAGGCAACATGCTCTTCTAACCTTTGGATTAAAAATGTGCCTTTTTTATCATTTAAGCAGGCAAAACGTCATTCGTTGTTAACAGATAAAGGCATTTTCTCCCATCGCTCCTATTCTTGGACTGTGATTAATAACTACAAAACACTTAAACCGGCGGCTTATCTAGACACAACATTCTCTATTTATAGGAAAAAACAACTAATGGCATTGCGTTTTGGCAAATTTCCAACTTTAGCCGACGAACCATCTTGGAGGCATATTGAGTCAAAAGAATGTCGTCTCTGTGGTCACGAAAAGGAAGACTTAATTCATCTAATATGCCATTGCAAGAAGCTGCAACCCGAGCGTGTCACCTTTCTGAAGAAAGCCTTCCTGGACAGGAGAATAAGTTCATGTAGAACCGCCATTATTGGAGGCCTGGATCCAACTGACCCCCAAATGAACTGCAGAATGATAAAGTTTTTGAAAGCTCACGAAAAATAATTGAAAGCAAGCGAGTCCTTACCAAGATAATCTTAATTAGGATGAAGGTGAAAAGAAAAGAAAAAAAATGATTGCTATTTCAGATCCTTCAGACTTGTGGTTAAAAAGACAGACGGACGTCTCTTACCAATACTGTGAAATATGTAAATACTGATTTATGAATTGCATTTATACATTTTATGCTGAGTTCACGAAATGAAAGGAAATCTTATCAAAACTTGTTTTAAGCTAATGTTTGCTGAATGTCGTTTTATGTAAATAGTTAAAAAAAAATTTATTAACTATACAATAAACAAATTATTAATAATATTACAATAGTTCTATCAGAGTTTTAAAGACAACAAGATCATCGTCAAAAATGTGGAGCTTCTTCCATTGCAGCTGCTGCATTGGCAGGTGTGGTAAATACTTCCAGATCATTTGCATATGCTGCTATTTTTCCCTCCTCTTCATTTAATATAGCAGGGTTATATCCTTTCATTATGTATATGTGACAAAAAGAGTACCAGTCTCAGGCCAAATAATGGCGGGAGTAAGGGACGTTCCTACCGAGTTTGTGGGTGATATTAAATTGATCTGAAGCTGTACCAATGCTGATATCTCTTGCTTCTAGGCCCTTGTAAAGAGGGTAAATCCTATATTTTCAAGGTATTCCAAAGAAATGCCAGCAAACCCTGTTGAATGCCTTCCTTGCATCCAACAGGATCATGCCAACCCATGTGCTGTGGGATTTAGCAACATCAAATGTTGTGATGGTCATATTGATGTTTGCAGTAGCCTCTCTAGATGGAATAATGGTGTATTGCATGGTATCAACAAGTCTTGATATTCTTTTTGTTATCATGCTGGAATACATTTTAGCATATGAATTGCATGAGACTTCTTTTAATTTGACCGACACAAATAGAGGCCATCATTTTTTAGGGGGGAAATCTGTGATTATAATTCCTTGCCAAGATCGAGCGATGGCAGGTAACTCCCAAAAAGTGTAGATCATTATCACCACCTTACCACCAGGCAGTGCTTTGATTGCATTAGTTATCTACACCACAGCAAAGGATTCTTCAAGATCCATAGAGGCATTAGTTTTCAACACTGCCTTTTATGTTGGAGACCAATATGCTTGTATCTTTTTGCTGCAACCTTCGGCAACCTCCCTATATAACTCAACACAATATACTTTAAATGCACCTTATGTGTCTTTAGATTCATATACCTCTATATCATTCCGGTTTATTATGCTGCTAATAGAATTTGTAGTAATCTGCTCCCTAAACTTTAATGCTAGAATCTGACCCATTGATGTACTGTGTTTGAAACTCTTTACATGTTGAGCCAAATAGACTTTAGTTGCTTTACCCCATATATATTTTTTAAACGTCATTCGCGTGACACCATGTATTTAAAGATATCCTTCTCTTCATTTATATGATTCGCTTTCCAAATGAGTAAGTCATGTTCTGTCTTCAGCTAAGTTAAAGATTACCTAAATTGTGCAGTTTTATTGCAAGCAGATGAACTTTTATCAATAGTTTAGCTCAATGTGGCACCTTGTAATGATGCCTTTATTGCATCCCAGATTATATTAATGTAAAGGAAATCAAATTATATTTAAGTCATTTCTGGATAGGTCAACACATTGTTGTTTGAAACCCAATGTTTAGTAATAGGGGTCTAAAGTTCATGTTCTAAGCTAGGAATACAAAGTAGAGGCCAAAGCTACATGATTAATTGAAACCAGATTGTAATACAAGATAATCCTGTATGAATCTGCACATTGGCACAAGAAAGCAATATTGGGGACAGAGAATATGGTTTATTCATTAATATTGTCTATTTGGATTGAAGAAAAAGTTAAAGCCTTTTGTGACTAAAAGTTGTCCAGCCAAACTCCAAGTTGAATAATTCCATATTATGCCTACCTGCATCATGGGTCTGGCACTTTCAATATGCTGCAATTGTTGACATACTGGTCAATGCCTTTAAAGGGAAAATAACATCACAGCACAAAATTATTCCACAACCCATGGCTGGGTCTGAACTGGGGTGGCCAAGTGAGCTAAAGAACGATGATGGATTCAACTCAGGTCTGTGACTAAGAGTGTGTCTGAAAAGTTTCAGCTCTCTATCCATCAGTTCCTTGTGTTTGCTTTGTTCACCCAAAGTTGGCAAGGTATAGTCCAGACGTGGGTCCCTTGCTCACTTTGCCACTGAATTCAATCTAGCCTGGCTGATGAGGGGTGTTACTCAAAAACTGGTCCCAGGCTGCTTGTTTACGGTCCAGGGAAGACCTTGCTTGGTAGTTCAGGCTCGACTATTCCCATGAGGAATAGAGTCAAGATTGATTTGTATATGACTTGGTCTGAACTGGGGTGGCAACGTGGCTACAGAACGATGTTGGATTCAACCCAGATCTGTGACTGGGGGTGAGTGTCTGAAAAGTTTCAGCACTCCGTCCATCATCTTCCTGTGTTGGCTTTATTTGCCCTAAGTTGGCAGGGTATGCCTAGAAAGGGTCCCTTGCTCACTTTGCCACTGGATTCAAGCTAGCCTGACTGATGAGGGGTGTTACCCGGAAACCGATCCCAGGATTCTTGTTTTTGGTCCAGGGAAGCCCTGGCTTGACAGTTCAGGCTCTAATTTTCACATGAAGATTAGGGTCAAGACTAATTTGCATATGGCTGGCTCTGAATTGGGGTGGCAAAGTGAGCTAAAGAACAATGATGGATTCAACGCAGATCTGTGACTGGGGGTGAGTGTCTAAAAAGTATCAGCGCTCCTTCCATCATTCTTCTTATGTTAACATTACTAAGGACACCTGTATCCCTGGTATGCATCTATGCCCCACACCTACTGACTTCCACTTGTGTTGCAACATTTAGACAGGCTCTTATCACAACTCCCAGCAAAAAGGATGATTGTGGGGGAGACCTTAATGGAGTGCTACACTGACCTATGGATATAATTAGAACAAGACTACCCATCCAAATAAGGTCCATACACTTGCCAAATTCCTTACTGCTGTGGAAATAAGCAATGTATGAAGTCTCTGCCACCCTCATCAGCGATAATTCACTTTTTGTTTGGTTGCTCGCAAAAGACTTTCCAGATTAGATTACTTCCTAGTGGTAGACATTGACTTAACTGATGCTTGGTAAGAACACATTTTGGCACGGGGTCTCTCAGAACACTCACTGGTAGAGCTCATACTGATCCAACGGGAAAGTCAGACAAGGGGCATGCTAGCCATGAAGAGCATAGTGGATGATGGATCAGAAATTTAAAGACTTCATAATAGGAAATAGGACTTCACAAAGAATATAGCCTCAGTGCCTCCCAAATAACCTTCTAAGAGGCTTTCAAGGCCTTCATTGGAGTCAAGGTAATGAGTTATACGGTGGGACAATATGACGAAGACAGGAAGAGGTGACCTGCCTAGAAGCGGTTGTGATGTGTTTAGAATCTAAATATGTTATAAATTTGAATCCCAAAAACTTAGAAACATAGAAAATCATAAAAGCAAACAGGCTGCTGGAAAAAGCAAAACGGCTGCTTGGCTGCCCTGCCAGAGCCTAGTGTAAAAGTGTAGAAATAAAGAAAGGAAGCTGCTGCTTTTCCAAAGAGAGCATACAGATCATGAGCCGCATAGAACGCCTGCAGGGACTGTTGATAACTGAACATTGTCCACTTGCTGATAAAAAACATAGTATCAGCTATTGTACACAAAAAGAGATCCACCAAACCTGCCTAACTCAAGTGAGTTCGTGCAAGACATACCAATGTCTAGTATGTATCAAGAGCAATGTTGCCTCAAGCCCCAGAGGTCCACACAATATAACATAAGGTGTCTTCATAACATCCTAGCCCTTGTTGACTTGAAGGCTCATTGGCTCTAGCAGTAGTAGACTTTAAGAAGGTATTCAATTCTATTTGATGGAAAATAACCCTGATTTCTGGGTTATACAATCCTATATACTAATTTGGTGGCTAGAGTTTGAATAGGTGGGTTGCTTTTGGAGGCCACACTATTCCAGGCTAAGAGAAAGGATCCCCTTGATGTCAATTAACAGTATAACAATATACTCAAAATGCAAAGGACATGTAAAGAAAACTTTTATGTATTATTTCTTATAAATTCAATTTATTCATATATAGTTAAAAAATACAAATGATGCATATCATAACATCAAAACAGTAATACACTATATAACAGACTCATACACAATCAATTATGACCTGCATAATTGAAACAACAGACAGAAACGTGTACAACATAACATTTGTTTGATATTAGATGTCCATTCCAAATCCTATTTCACCACTTAGTTATATACAGAGATGAAATCAGTATTATAAATTCAGTGCTGGATTCTTGAATTGTACAGGATAAAAATGCGTCGACGCGTTTCGATGGTACCTGTGGTTTACACCATCTTTATCAAGACTTGTAGATATTCTGTCATGTCAGAGGGGTCAAATGATAATTCACACCCTATATAAATACATATACAATTAACATTTATATTGAATACAAGTTTGAACAAATCTTTAAAAAAAACTTTCAACTGAATACAATAATAAACATTGTTAAGCCATAAGCTATTGTGGACTCAAACATATAACCCATTTAATACATTTATTAAATTTCACTTAGGTAAGGGAGTCATTGATCTATTTTTATCTAGTTTACTGATTGATGATATTAATGAGACAGGAAAGTGGTTGACTCTATGACTTCTGGATGGTTAGGCTACTCCCCCACTCAATTGCCTGTATATGGAACTGTCCCAATTTTATATGAAGAGCTCACTAGGGAAAGGAACCTAACTAGGACATCTCTTCACTCGTTATCCTATATCTTTGGAAAGGTTGCATCACATGCAATAATCTCAAGAGGAGTTTCCTGTGTCACAAATTAATATAAGGGAAAGTAGAGTGTGAAAAGAAAATGGGCTGTCTTACCCTTATAATTTCTTAAAAGAATGCTTCGATAAGTCACGATAGACCTCAAATGCTCACAAATATCACTCGGTTTAGAGAAAAGCTGGGAAAAGAAAGGAGCACTGATTACTGGTGAATCTTCCTGCATAATGCACCTGACTGCCCCTCTGGAGCCATGTCCAAACCCTGTCACTTAGAGAGACATATTATCCTTGATTAATGTGGGTGGCTGTACCTTAAAAACAACGTTTCACATGTAACTACAGCCCCGTTTCCAATGCAGAGAAGTGCTGCTATTTTGGTCCCCTTTGATCTGGTCTCATCAAGGTATTCAATTAATACTTCAATCTGTTCGAGATTTATCTAACAATAGAAATATAAGTGCTTAAGTGACTAGGATTGCTGCGTTGGTCCATATTATTAACTGCACTATTATATCATATTAGCCGATTGTCATACCTTAAAAGCAGCAGGAGGCTGAAATGTATTACCCGTAGAATACGTGGTAAAGAGAGCCAAGCACGAGATGTAACCGAAGGCTGCTTGCTCTAAGAAACACACATAATAGAAAACCACTTAGTGCATGGCTGGACAGACGAGATGGTTGCCAGCTGCAAAGACTCGCCGTCAAGACGAAATATGCAGAGAGGACACTGCCATATGGTGGTTAAATATTGTGTGTTCTATGATACCATTGGTCTGTTGAGGTAATTTCCATCCAATTGCTGAGCTGCACACACAAGTTTTTCAGGAAATGTTTTTCATTGGCCAGGTAGTTTTACCTTAATTTCCTTGAGTTTTTTTAAGGGGTACCTCTCTTGTTTTATACATTGTTTGCACAATATGTTGGTTGGAGAGGCGTTTCTGTCTCATTTTCTAACTCTAAATTCCTAGAGTAACATACATAGTGTAAATACGCTATGAACACTGGTACAGATAAATTCAAAACCTTCGGGTTTTCCGATGACCAGTACAATAAGCTTATGAATTTGAACCCACGTATGGGAGGGTCCAAGGGGCTTAACAACACTAGCCACGAACAACTTGTGAAGATTCTGAATCTTTAAAAAAAGCAAATACGTACGGAACTTCATGCCGAATTCCTGATAGACTATTTAAAAGCTGGAGTAATTCCGATTGGTCTACAGGTACGTAACGAGCCCGGTTTATTTATAGAACACCCGAAATTCATTGAAACCTGGACTCTAATTGCCAATCGATGTAGCCGCGATTGGCTTATTTTAATTATCGAGACAGCACAAGAATTGATTGAGTTAGAAAAACAGGAAATTGAGAGTCTTGAAACACTTCTGAAACAATCCCCAGTGTTGGAAGATGCTAAAAAGAAATTAGAAGAAGTCAATATGGATGTAGAGGGGTATAGAGAATATCTAACAAATAAAAAACTGAAAAAATCTAAGAAAGATGTGGAGAGATATTCTGAGGAGGGAGTTTACCCTTACATTCAAAAGACTACTTTGAGAACAAGAAGGGACAAAAATGGGAGAAACCGGTCCAGCAAAGACCAATATACTTACGGGGGGGTAATAAACGCATTACCTTCTCCGAAACTTCTGGGTCCAGCAGTGAGGAGGAACAAGACATACCCCAAGATAGTAGAGGAGCACCCAATTATGAATGTGAGCTTTTTTTAGAGAGGCGTCCAAATCGGGGTCAGAGGAATTTCAAGGGTTACAATCGACCAGAGACACCCCAGAACAATCAACCTCTGAATGGTGCCCGAGACTATTTTGTGACAAAAAGCAAGCAGTATTGGAGATAGGAGAATTCCCTATAATCAATTTGTCAGAAAGAAGTTTAACTAAAGATGAACAGAACATACTCCAAAAAAGTGTTAGCTTTGCCCCCACTAATATTAATACATTGTTTGAACTAGAAAGTGATTTGAGAAACTTTTTTAGAAAAATTCGTCTCAATAGATTTTTCGAAAATAGGGAATACCATCCGCCCCACAATGTTACAGGATTTAAACCAAAATCTACATTTCTTCCCAATTTAAATCAATTAGATAAAAGTGTTGAAATTTTTGAGAGGGTAGTCGAGGTTCAAATCAAAACCCTTTATACGGATGCGGCTAAGAAGAGATTTAATAATAACTTATCCAAGGAACAAAGCATAGCTCTAACTACTTTACAAAACTATAATGAGCTAACCATAAAACCGTCCGATAAAGGGGGGGTGGTCATGTTCGATACCCCGAAATATGAAGAGAACATTTGTGATCTCCTCAATGTAAAAGACCATTATCAACGATCCAAATTCACAGAAATTAGCAAACTTAAAACAGAAGTGAATGCCCTGCTAAATTTGGGAAAAGAGGAAGTCTGGATTTGTGACAACGAATTTAAATTTTTATTAAACACAAAACCTGGTACCCCAACTATGTATGGCCTCCCAAAATTCATAAAAATCGAGTTGATCCACCTATGAGGCCCATCATTACTAGTATTGGCTCCATTTTGGAGCCATTAAGTCGCTACATAGACTTCTTTCTTCAACCGATAGTTAAGAAACAAAGGTCATATCTGAAGGACACGTCACATGCCATAGCCACGTTCGAGGGACAGAGCTTCAACAGGGTGACCCAGTTTTCGGTCCCCCTGGATATTGAGGCTCTGTATACAAACATACCCCAGGACAGTACCATAGATGTTATCTCCTCCGTTTTAGAAACAGAGGACTTAGGAGGAGGGAATAAGGACTTCATTTTGTCATGCATCCATCTCATCTTAAAGAAAAAAAATTCTTCTTCAAGGATGAACTTTATTTACAAATAAAGGGGACCAGCATGGGGGCCACATGTGCCCCCAATCTGATTTGCCTTTATGTAGACAATTTTGAACAGCTACACATATTCAATGAAGTCGCCCCATTCTACGAGAACATCACGAGCTGGCACCGCTACATAGATGATATTGTTTTCATCTGGAGCGGTGCCAGCAGTGATCTTGATGCGTTCATAGAATGGCTCCACCTAGGGGACCCCCAACCTCAAATTCTCTGGGCATTATAGCAATGATCAAGTGGAATTTTTGGATATTATTATTAAGAGAGACAACGATGCATTAAAAGTAGAGTTATACACAAAACCTACTGATAAAAATTCCTTGCTTTTATACACGAGCAATCACCCACAGGCACAAAAGAATAGCATTCCCTTCGGGGAAGTTCTTAGATTGAGGAGAAATTGCACAGACTTAAATGACTTTTACCATCATGAAGAGAATACCAAAAAGAAACTTTAAGCCAGAGGTTACCCTAACAAACTAATTAAACAATCACTAAAAACAGCACGCTTTTATAACAGGGATAGTCTCCTGGACCAAAATAAAATTAAGAGGAATAGTGCTTTGGATAGAGTAGTTTTTGTCACGCAATACTCCCATATTAACAACCAAATTAAAAACATTGTCAACAGAAATTGGAAGATCTTAAACTATAATACCGAAATCCAGCTAAACAAACCCCTGTTTTCCTTTAGAAGGAATAAAACAATTAGGAACTCTCTAGTGAGAACTTACAAAATGCCAACAGAAACACAATTAACTATAGGAGGAAATACAGCTTGTGGCAATCATAAATGTGGAACCTGCTCTGTCTGCCCACACTGCATAGATAGTGGAGTATCAACATTCAGCTGTAGGACCTTAACACCAAAGACATTTAATAACTGTTGTAGCAAGAATGTGGTGTATTTACTGATATGCCCATGTGACCTAGGATATGTAGGTGAGACAAGTAGAGAACTCCGCACTCGTGTCCTTGAACATAAATCAGCTATCCGCACTAAAAAAATCAATGCTCCCTTAACGGAACATTATTGTAAAAAGAACCACAGCTGTGAGGACCTCAAATGGTTCATCCTAGAGAAAATCAGAGTCAGTAGACGGGGTGGAGATGTAGACTCGCTAAGGAAAACCCGGGAACAATGGTATATGTGTTACCTTAACACCGTAGATAGAGGACTCAATTGCAGAGAGGATTGGGCAAAATGTCTTTAATTCATATTTACATGTGGCATCTGTTTTTCCTCACAGGTAAACGCAGAGCACACAGACCTGATCAATATAGCTTTACTCAGCTGTTCCTTCTGGGTGTCTGTATAGATCCCAAGGGTTAAATTTGTTTATTTGATTTTTTGGGTATATTTTAAAAAAAAATTGTTTTTAATTTTACATTTTTAAAAAAAAAATCTTGACCATTAAACATGCTCTAGATTATACAGAGCGATATGCGAGCCCTCTACATATATTTTTCATGACATGGTTATATGCAACAATAGTTTGGCCGTAAGTCCCACAGGTTTCGCTGTCCAACATTTGGCATTGGCAGCAGGTAATGTCTTCCCGATTGTTTTCCATATACTGGCTATATTTAGCCATTTTATGGTACACCGTGATTGATGTTACAAACTATATACAAGCCTATTTTCACCGTTTGTGTGCCGATGTATTCAATCTCGTCAACTGCGGACCAGCGAGGGAACCGTGTAGTAGTATTCCAGCTCCCCCTTGTGATTCTATCAGGAGGCCGTGTACTTTCATAGACACATGGTTTTTTGTTTAGACCCCCAATTGTCAGCGTCAGCTATTGGTTGTCTAATACAACAAATTGACCAATGCAACCATAGTAGACACTGTGTTTATTTTAGCCCGACGACATAGCCTCTAGATCTTTTTTTTTCTAGTATTCCCTTTTATTACTAGTTGATATACATCTTTTTTCCGGGTCACCATTCTAGGATGAGTTCAATCGAGCCCATCTCGGTACACAGTTGGTGACGTCATTGGGACTAATCGCGTACCTAAATGTATTCTTCAACCTATGTATAGAGCATTTTTGTGAGTTGAGGACCAGTTAGGGACTGCGCATTAGTATTTCCGCTTCCCCTCGTGCCCTAACCCAATGAAAAACATTTCCTGAAAAACGTGACTGTTTACATGTAAGTCTCGTGTGTGCAGCTCAGCCATTGGACGGAAATTACCTCAACAGACCAATGGTATCATAGAACACACGATATTTAACCACCATATGGCAGTGTCCTCTCTGCATCTTAACACGGGCCCCCAGTTGCGGTTTGCACCGAAGAGACAGACAGGTATTTTCTTTTATTTCGTCTTGACGGCGAGTCTTTGCAGCTGGCAACCATCTCGTCTGTCCAGCCATGCACTAAGTGGTTTTCTATTATGTGTGTTTCTTAGAGCAAGCAGCCTTCGGTTACATCTCGTACTTGGCTCCCTTTACCACGTATTCTACGGGTAATACATTTCAGCCTCCTGCCGCTTTTAAGGTATGACAATCGGCTAATACGATATAATAGTGCAGTTAATAATACAGACCAACGCAGCAATCCTAGTCACTTAAGCATTTATATTTCTCTTGTTAGATAAATCTCGAACAGATTGAAGTATTAAATGAATACCTTGTCGAGACCAGATCAAAGTGGACCAAAGTAGCAGCACTTCTCTGCATTGGAACACGGGGCTGTAGTTACATGTGAAACGTTGTTTTTAAGGTACAGCCACCCACATTAATCAAGGATAATATGTCTCTCTAAGTGACAGGGTTTAGACATGGCTCCAGAGGGGCAGTCAGGTGCATTATACAGGAAGATTCACCAGTAATCAGTGCTCCTTTCTTTTCCCAGCTTTTCTCTAAACCGAGTGATATTGGTGAGCATTTGAGGTCTATCGTGACTTATCAAAGCATTCTTTTAAGAAATTATAAGGGTAAGACAGCCCGTTTTCTTTTCACACTCTACTTTCCCTTATATTAATTTGTGACACAGGAAATTCCTCTTGAGATTATTGCATGTGATGCAATCTTTCCAAAGATATAGGATAACGAGTGAAGAGATGTCCTAGTTAGGTTACTTTCCCTAGTGAGCTCTTCATATAAAATTGGGACAGTTCCATAGACAGGCAATTGAGTGGGGGAGTAACCTAACCATCCAGAAGTCATAGAGTCAACCACTTTCCTGTCTCATTAATATCATCAATCAGTAAACTAGATAAAAATAGATCAATGACTCCCTTACCTAAGTGAAATTTATTAAATGTATTAAATGGGTTATATGTTTGAGTCCACAATAGCTTATGGCTTAACAATGTTTATTATTGTATGCAGTTGAAAGTTTTTTTTAAAGATTTGTTCAAACTTGTATTCAATATAAATTTTAATTGTATATGTATTTATTATAGGGTGTGAATTATCATTTGACCCCTCTGACATGACAGAATATCTACAAGTCTTGATAAAGATGGTGTAAACCACATGTCCCATCGAAACGCGTCGACGCTTTTTTATGCTGTACAATTCAAGAATCCAGCACTGAATTTATAATACTGATTTCATCTCTGTATATAACTAAGTGGTGAAATAGGATTTGGAATGTACATCTGGTATCAAAGAAATGTTATGTTGTACACGTTTCTGTCTGTTGTTTCAATTATGCAGGTCATAATTGATTGTGTATGAGTCTTTTATATTGTGTATTACTGTTTTGATTTTATGATATGCATCATTTGTATTTTGTAACTATATATGAATAAATTGAATTTATAAGAAATAATACATAAAAGTTTTCTTTACATGTCCTTTGCATTTTGAGTATATTGTTATACTGTTAATTGACATCAAGGGGATCCTTTCTCTTAGCCAGGTAGTTTTACCTCAATTCCCTTGAGTTTTTTAAGGGGTACCTATCTTGTTTTCTACATAGGCTACACTATTTCAGCCTGCCCTATATTGCCATTGCTCTTTGCCATTGCGATTGAGGTCCTGGTAGAGCAGATTAGGATTGATACTATTCTTAACAGATTTGAATGGGCACCAGGGATGACAGATAGAATTTCCCTTTAGGCAGATGGCTTGCTTATATACTTACAACACCCTGGGTGGTCTTTGCAGATACTCAAAATCCTGGACAAGTTCTCCAGCTTGCGAGTATACCTGTCCAAGTCTGTAGTCAATCCAATTAAAGGCTGGGAGGCAGACATTCAATGTCCTGCTGATCTAACAATCAGTTCAGATGTATTTCAGTACTTGAGTGTCTGTGTATGGTGAACTTGCCTTATTATACCACCTTCCATTACTACTGATGGGACTGGCTGCTAACATCCAAATGGTTTTCCCAACCTTCCCTGTTATACCAACACAGAATTACCCATATGACATTCGCATGCATGTTTTTATCCACCTGACTATGATGATCTGTACCTTTCTTAGGCCAGGAGAAATATTCTGTATTTCCATGAATAGGTGCTATAAAGCCCAAGACAGAGGTGGAATTGAGCCAATAGACAGTGGAATCTGACCAACCTGCTTGTTTAATAACAGTAAATTAACGCCTCTATGCATCCAAGCTAATTCAGCATTTCCCAAAGAGAAATGGGCATTGGGGGACCAGCATCCACTGTGCTTCTGATATGGGTGAAAATGATTCCAACCCTCCTACTGGTGGAAATTATCGTTTGATAAAGTCGGCTTACAAAAGAGACACCATTATAGAAAGGAAATAAGCAAAGTCAGTGACTGTTGAGGCTTTCTTAAGTGGGACAATATAGGTATTTCAAAATTGGGAGATGAAATAACAGGTACTACTATGTGCTCATTCACAAACCTCCCGACCAGTTTCAACATGCATACGCACCATAATATTAAATACCTACAATTGTGAAAAAGCTCTGATTTCCCAAATATTAGACCTCACACAACGTCCCGATTTCAACACTGTAGAAGCCAAATTGCTGATGGGAGACATAGGTTTTAGGAAGATATACACTGTGTTCTGATCATTGATGATATATACCCCAGACACTTTCAATGCTCTTGGAGGGACATGAAAGCGTGACTCACTGACGAGGAATGGAAACAACTAGGATGACACCAAGTGAAATCGCCATAGCCAACCAATCCTGCACAATCCCACTCAAGTACATTTGTTTTGGCACTTCAGAAAAATCAGCTCCAAAAACTGCTTAAAATTTGGGGAACAGCGTGGAGATTTTCATCCATACTATAAGACAGTGCCTCTGGATCAGACCTTTCTGGGAGGAGAGGAGAGTCGCTTCTCTGCTCAGCAATGTTGTGGCTTTGGCTGTGCTTCAGTGCAGAAGGAATGCTCAGATGTGTAAAGAGTTCAAAGGCTCACAGTCTGCTGCTGCACGGCTACAAGCAGGGATTACGGAGCTTCTTTTGCCAGGGGTGTGTGCATCATTATCAAGGATTGTGGTCAGAGAAACCTTATGGGGCGCGCAGCTGACTTTCTGCAGCCGGGCCCAGCAGGACTACCAAGTTCACATTGTTGTTCTGCAGCAGGGGCTAGGGCTGGGTGCCATAAAATGGACTGCCTTCACCCGCAGCATGGGATGTGCCTGGGAAAGGGCCTGGCTGAAGACTGGGCCAAGAGTGGGCCCATCTGCACCTGTTGTGGCTGGCCAAGGTTAGACTCCATCTCTTGCATCCAACTTCCTGGTTTTCAAATGGCTACTGAGATTGATTGAGGTACTTATTACCTATTTTACTTAATAATGTGTTTGCTATGCATTATAAAATGGGGAAACAGAAGCATAATCTACCCACTGAAAGTACAAGGAAAAGAAACATTACAACTAAGACTATTACAAACTATTGATCATCAGTCATTGGTGTCATTGACTCCAAGACAGGACAATTTGAGGCCAGGCTATATGCCTTGCTTAAAGATCCTTCTTTCACTTTATTGATGCAGCAAGTTGCAGTATTAGCCCCCAACCAGCATGCAAGCGGTTAGCTCTTGGTGGCCTAGCATCCACCTACTCTATTCCAAGATGGGGCACAATCAGCAGGCCGGGGTGTCCATTAGACGTCTAATACATCAAACCCATGTGTGTCACATGACTCGACAAACTGCATCATTTTAGAAGTCTCCCACCTAATAGCCTGCCAATGAAAAGGACAAGAAAGGACAACTTAAAGTCTAGGGGGCCAAGACACCTCTGCAGTATCCAATGCAAAAAGCGAGACATTGTTAGCAGGAAAGCACAATTGGGCATGACTGACCTTGAAGCTAATTTCAAAGATAATTGCCTTGGAACACTGGACAAATTTAACCAGCTACTTAAAAGTTTCTGCTCTTTAATTGTCAGCAAGATAAAAGATTTGGATGAAAGATGTGTGGCCTTCTGCAAATCCCCAGGTAATAAACTGAATCAAGCATACAGTGAACAACAAAGGAACACCTTTGGCCAGCCATCGTCATCAGCTAGTACAGCCATTGGCAAAGCACAAACAAATGCAGATTTGGAAAAGGGAAATGATGTTCTGGGGCTCAGACGGCCCTTAGTCAGCATGGTCGACCTAGTAGGCAAGAAGTTCAGAGGGAGGCTCAGTATCCTGAGTGATGTGCACAGTCTCGCCCTAGAAATTTGAAATGCCCTGTGAAAAATGATACTAATCCTCAGATACCATCAGAATATACTCCATTTATTATCCTGTGGGTAAATGTCTTCACACCAGTACAGCTCCAGATGGAAGATCAATCATCTTTCTTAAAGAAAGTTGTCCATTGGGTTAGGAAACACTCCGGTTGAATTTTTAATCTGTATGCAATAGTAATAGTAAAAACTACTATTCCAATTCCAGTGAGTGCAACAGTAGGGAAAGTGTTGCATAGCGGAGGGGTAAAACTTACTATTCCCTCTCCGGTGAGTGCAACATTAGGGAAAGTGTTGGATAGTGGAGAGACACAAATTATGATTCACACTCAAATAGTTAAAACTAAAACTAAAAAATATTAATAAAAAAATCATTAATATAACAATATTTAAAAATAAGAAAAATCAAATATATTCAATATATGAAAAGAAAACAAAGGATGTTAATTACATATCACGAAAACCTACAAATAATATATAAAATAAAATAATAAAGAATTTTATAAAAAATTATTCTTTTAAATTAGAAAATATTTACAAACTAAACAATAAATTAAAACATTAATGTATTTATTTTATTTCCAACCATCACACACCACACCAATAACAAAACACCTCACAATTATTTATTAAATTGACTTCCAGAAATAACACAGTTAAAAATCTGTTGAAAAAATATGAATAAAAAAAACTAATAAACAATAATTGACTACACACACTTTAACACTATAATATTCCAACACACACCTAAAGGAAACTATAAATTAATAAAACACAATTAAAACGTATTTTTAATTTAAAATGGTTACTAATAACAACTAATAATAAAGTAATTAAAATGTATTTAATACCTACCCTTTACACCTTTCAAAGTAAAAAACACGCAAAAAAATAAACAAATTACCCCAAATAAATATCAAATAATTAACATTAACAACTATATATTAATTATTCATATACAAATTACGTCCCACCATTTACACCTCTAAACAGCACACTACACATCTAAAATTAATTACACAATTGCAATAATTAATTACCAATTAATTATATAAAATGAATTAACCAATTATTAATTAATTAATAATAAAGCACTTTACACATTTAACACACTATAACATCTCAACTAAACAAATATTATTAAATTAAAAAAATCAATACATTTAATATAATTAAATTACTTGCCCCCATTCCCCTATAAACCCACATCCCGCTACAGAACTAAAAACACAAAATTCAAATATATATATTTTTAAAAACTGCTAAAATTGTAACGTATTTTAAAAATACAAACAATTCTTATACAAAATACATACAATACATACATATTAACAACTATATACTGTCTCTGCACCATATAAATTAGAAAAAGAAATAGGACCATAACACAACCCAGTTGTACCCCAACAGTAGCATTTATTTTAGCATATAAATCACCCTCAGTGCTATAAATCACCCTCAGTTATATATTGTAGCTTTATTGTGGTATGCCAGTGTAACCGGTGGAGCAAATCTGGCAATGCCTTATCTAGCCCCATTACCTCTATTATATCCCAGAGTTTAGGACGTTGCACTCAAAACATTTGTAATTATGGGGGCCAAGAAAGGAAGGTGTGCTTTAAATAAATCCATAGTAATTCCATCCATGCTTGAGGGACTATTTTTAATTGCCAGATCTACATGGTGAGACAAATAGCGGGTTTGTATTCATAGACAATAACATCCATGAGAATTGACTGATCCCGATTTTTGGGGTCAAAAATCTTGGTGAAATTTTTGACCCATACACTAGCTGAAATTACTGCATCTGTGTTCTATCGTAACTAGAGGATATTTCTGACTTACTTTCTGTTACTGCCATTTTGTAAGCTTTTCTGACTGAAATAACTTTTTCTTATCACATGGGGATTCCCCTAAAGCTGACTTAAGGCATTTATTCACTAGGGAACAGGCATGGTTAAACCAGCTAGGTTTGATGAGCAAGTTACTTACCTTCAGTAACGCATTATCTGGTAGAGACTCTTGCTGCAGAATCTTTACCTATGAATTTCCCAGGCATCAGGCTGGATATGGGAACTTTTGCTGAGCTACCCCTTGCACGAACCGTCGGGTGGCTCTATTTGGCTTCGTGTGACGTTGGCGGCGGCAGTAGCGTCAGTTATTATGTCGCGGTCCCTATATAGGCACCACCCAGGCATGCAGATGTTAGTAGTTTTGTTTTTTCCACACCAGAAGCACAGAGCTACGATGTAGCCGACGTAGTTGTGTGAAAAACTAGGGCCCTGAGAAGGGGATGAATCCTAGTTCGAAAAAAATCTGTCCCAAAAGTGCCAAGGTGGGGCTGTAAGGAATCTGCAGTTAGATAGAGTCTTTACCAAGTAATGCATTAAAGAAGGTAAGTGACTTGATAATCTGATAGAGACTTCTAGCTGTAGATTCCTTACCTTTGAACTCGATGCCCAAGCCATTACATCCCGACTGTGGGTTGCGGACCAATGCCTTATACTAGAAAGTCCCTCAGGGCAGAACGGGCAAGATGCCCATCCATGCGAACCTGACTGTCCAGGCAGTAGTGCTTGACAAATACGTGCAAAGATGCCCACATTGCTGCCTGACAGGAGTCCAGGACTAGAACACAATGAGCAAAGGCAATAGTCGCAGCTTTTGCTCTGGTAGAATGGGCCCTTAATCCCTCAGGGGGTTGCTTCTTGGCCAGGATATAGTAGATCTTAATGCAGGGAACAACCCAGTGAGAGATGGTGCTTTTCTGAACTACACGCCCCTTCTTAGCTCCCACGTCCCCCAAAAAGAGTTGTTCATCCACCCTGAACTCTTTTGTGCTGTCAACGTTGAACAACAAAGCTCTTTTTGGGTCCAGACAGTGGAGACACTCCTCTTCCTAAGAGGGATGCGGGGTAGCAAAGAAAGTGGGCGGTGTGATGAATTGACCCAGATGGAATGGTGTCACACCCTTTGGCAAAAATGAAGAACAGGTGCGGAGCACCACTTTGTCAGTAAAGGGAGTTGTTCAAAATAATGCCTAGGATTCACTCAGCCTCCTGGCAGATGCAATCGCCACTAAAAGAGGTTGTCTTGATGGTAAGCAGCTGGAGAGGACAGTTTTGTAAAGGCTCGAAGGGAGCACACATAAGATAAGTGCGGACCAAATTAAGGTCCCACTGTGGCATAACAAAGAGCGTGGGCAGAAACAAGTGAGCCAGCCCTTTCAAAATCATATTTACAATTGCAAACCTAAAGAGAGAGGATTGGTCTGGCAGTCGTTAAACAGCACACAGAGCAGAAAGATAAACCTTGAGAGTTCCAAAAGCAGAGCCATGTTGGACAAGGGTTAGAATGAATAGAAAAACAGTGGAAAGAGATGCAGGAAGATGGTCAATAGAATTCTCTGTACAGTATAATAAAAATGTCTGCCAACAGCAGGCATATACTGTCTTGGTGGAGGGCTTCCTGGCCGCCAAAATAATATTGCATACTTCGGAAGGAAATTTGACAGCATCTAATTGCCGCCACTCAATCTCCATGCATGGAGGGGCATAGTTGACAGGTTCGGGTGGAGAACCCTCCCCAGCTTCTGCGACAGAAGATCCTCCCGAAGTGGCAGTCTGATCGGAGAATCAATACTAGTTTTCAGAAGCACTGGAAACCAGACTCTCCTCACCCAGTCCAGAGCCACAAGAATGACTTGGGCCAGGTCACTCCTGATCTTCTTCGGAACCCTGGCAAGAGTGGTATGGGCAGAAAGAAACCCAGCCGGCCTGAGCTCCACTCGCAACAAAATGCTTCACCGAGCGATAGCCGCCTTGGAAACTCCAGCACACAATACTGCTGACACTGCGCATTCTCTTAGGAGGCGAACAAATCTAACCAAGGTTCTCCCAGCTGCTGAAGAATACCTTGCCCCACCTCTAACTGGAGAAACCATTTGTGATCCTCTAGGCATTGACGGCTGAGTTTGTCTATCCAGGCCCTCAGAGAACCTGCCAGGTGTTGAACCACCAGGGTTATGCCCTGCTGTTCCAGCCATTTCCGGAGACGCAGGGCATCTCCAAAGGGTCCTCGAACCCACATCACCCCGCTTGTTGCAGTAGCACATGGCAGTGGTGTTGTCCTTGAACACATGCACTAACTTCCCCTTGACAGAGGGAAGGAATGCCTTTAATTCTAGCCGAATCGCTCGAAGCTCAAACAAATTGATATGGGGCCCCAACTCTGCTGGTGTCCCCTGATTTCACCTCTCCCAGATGGCTGCCCCATCCCAGAAGTGACTCATCTGTCACAACTGTGAGCTCTGGGAAGGGAGAGGGGTCTGCTGTTTACACAATCCCGATTCATCAAACCACTACTGCAGATCTCTTGCAGTTCCTTCCGAGATCTGGATCACATCTGTGGGAAATCCTCAATGCTGTGCCCATTGGAACTTCAGCTCCCACTTCGGAGCCCGCATACACCACCTGACATGCTTTACCAACCGGATCCAAGAGGTCATGAGGACCAACAGTCTCAGAGTCAGTCTCACCGAAATCCAGCATAGGGGCTGAAACATCGGAATCATAACATGAATATTCTGGACTCCCTGCTCGGGAGGATGGGCCCGATTCACTGCATCCAGAACAGCTCCAATGAAAGGGAGCATCTCAGAAGTAGTCAGGTGTGACTTTGGCAAGTTTATAGAGAACCTCAGCAAATGCAGGAGGTCCCCCATAGTCTGACGGAGGGAGACAATGGCCTAGGGTGAGAATGCCTTCAACAGCCGTCGAGGTAGGGGAAGACTGACATCCTTATCTGCACAGATGAGCTGCGACCACTGCCATCACCTTGGTGAACTTCCGAGAGGTACAGATAAGGCCGAAGGAGAGCACAGTAAACTGAAAGTGCCCATGGCCTATATTGAACTGCAGGTAACTCCTGTGGCCTGGCAGAATGGGGATGTGAAAATACGCGTCCTGCAGGTCCAACGCTACCATCCAGTATTCTTGGTCTAGGGCAGGCAAGATCTGAGCTAGAAAGAACATCATGAATTTCTCCTTTTTGATGAAGAGATTGATCGGGTCGCAACCCTTTGTTATTTTTCAGACTCAGAAAGTAGCAGGAATAACAGACTGCCTGCTTCTGATTCCAGGACTCTCTCTATAGCTCCCTTGTCCAAGAGAGCTGCAACTTCCTGCTCGAGCAGTTTTAAATGATCCTCTATCAGCCGTTCCTGATTTAGCAGAATGGGTGAAGAAAAAGAAAGGAAAGACCCTCCTGAATGATCTGCAAGACCCACTTGTACAGTGTTTGGATGGCATCAGTGGTACAACTTGGCTGTGTGTCTGCCAGTGAGGAGAAAACTGCTTGCTTCTGGGTGGACCTCCCCCTGAGAGGCACCAAATACTAATTGCACTACAGACTTGCTAGCTGCACTATGCCCGGTTGATAGTCTATGTGGTGAAATCGGCCATCCTAAGCACCCTGTAATGGCAGAGAGACAGAGCTGAGCCAAGAGTCATTAACGTTTCCCCATCTTGGGGTTATACCTGCCATCCCTCTGCAGTGACTGACTGACCAATACCAGCAATCTGATCCCGGCAGGAGGAGCGATTGTGCAAACATAAACTGTTTGTGTGGGGAGCAGTGCCAGTACTGCAAAGTCCTTTGTGGGGGCCCCTCATCACAATCTGACACATACGCTGCTCGGGCCCCACTGTTGGCCACGGCAGTGGACCCTCACCTCATTTTCTTGCCCTCTCTTGGTGTGCTTGGAGCCAGGTCTCCCTCTACGACTGGGAGCTTTGGGAGTAATATGAGGAGAGTGTGGTCCTGTGCGCTAGCGGTGAGGCAATGGGACCCCTTGCTACTACAGGACCACATTGCTTGCCGCCTCAGACAGCATCATAACAGCCAAGCAGCTTTGTGCCCGGGAATGATGGGGTGTACTAGAGGGTAAACAACAGACTAGATGGACAATGGGAAGATATGTACTGAAAAACCTGGGGATAACTCCCTGATGTCCCAGGGCAACTGTGCGCCTCCCAAGGATGTGGCCCCTCCGAAAGACAAGTTGGATATAATACTGCAGGAAATTGGGGATTTCCCTATTGTTGCACTCACTGGAGTAGGAAAAGAAATTGTTATCCCTACACTATCCAACACTTTCCCTACTGTTACACTCTTTGGAGTGGGAATAGTAATTTTTACCCCTCCGCTATCCAACACTTTCACTACTGTTGCACTCACTGGAGTGGGAAGTAATTTTTACCCTTCACTATCCAACACGATTCCTAGTGTTGCATTCACCGGAGTGGGAATAACATTTTTACCCCTCCACTATCCAACACTCATCCTACTGTTGCATTCAGTGGAGTGGGAATAGTAATTTTTACCCCTCTGCTATCCAACACTTTCCCTACTGCTGCTCTCACTGGAGTAGAAATCATACATTTTACCCCTTTGCTATCCAACACTTTCCCTATTGTTGCACTCACTGGAGCGGCAATAGAAATGTGTACCCCTCCGCTATCCAATACTTTCCCTACAGTTACACTCTTTGGAGTGGGAATAGTAATTTTTCCCCTCCGCTATCCAACACTTTTCCTGCCGTTGCTCTCACTGGACACTGGAGTGGGATTAGTCATTGTTACCCCTCCGCTATCCAACACTTTCCCTACTGTTGCACTCACTGGAGTTGGAATAGTAATTTTTACCCTTCCGCTATCCAACACTCTCCCTACTGTTGCATTCACTTTAGTGGGAAAGTAAAACGGTATACACCTCTGCTGTCATGACACTTTCCCTACTGTTGCACTCTTTGGAGTGTGAATAGTATGTATTTCCCTTTGTTCCCCAACACTTTCCCTCCTGTTGCTGTCACTGGAATGGGAATAGTAATTTTTACACCTCCGCTATCCAACACTTTTCCTACTGTTGCACTCACTGGATTTGGAATAGTAAATGTAATGCCTCCGCTATCCAACACTTACCATACTTTTGCACTCAATTGCGTGGGAATAGTTAATTTTACCCCTTTGCTGTCCAACACTTTCCCTACTCTTGCACTGATTCTAGTGTGAAATGTAAGTTCAAATATTTTTTGATAGTTTAATGTTTTAATTTATTATACATTTTTGTTTTTTTATATTTTAAATCATTAATAATTATTGTTATTTTTTTATTACTTTAAACTTTTAACATAAATTAAAAATTATAGTTATTAATTGTTTTAAAGTAAATATATATGCATAAATTATTATGTTTCTTGTTTATTTTTTATTACGTTTATTTGTTATATTTTATTAAATCATATATAAAATGTATTTTATTTGTTAAAATGATATTTAATACATTTAACATATATTATTTTATTTAATCTATATAAATGTTGATATTTTATACATCTATATTTTTTACATCGATATTTTTCAGTATGTATTTTTGTACTTAACTGTTTCAGTTTAGGAGTCGATATTTTTGTTGTCTACATTTATTACATCTATATTTTTTACATCGATGTTGTGTCAGTGAACCAATTTAAATAAATGGTTTGAAAGAATTATTTTGTTCAATGGGAAAAGACCTGCCCAAGATCGGCTCCCGTTTTGTCACAATTCTATTATATGCTGATGACATTATATTTTCGGCTGGAACTGCCTAAGGACTGCAGGTCCTCCTGGATGCATTTTGTATTTTTATGAATGACTTTGGGTTGAAAACAAAGCTCTCTAAATCATTTGTAATGAAATGTGGGCCAAAATATTCCAAATCCAAGAAATTCACCTTGTCTGGAGAGGAGTAGTCCAATGTCCAAAAGTTCACTTACTTGGAATTCCCGATGGACACAGCAAGCAATTGGAAGTTGTTATTAAAAATAAGGGCCCTCCAATTTCAGAGGTCAGTTGACTTTATCTTTTATTTTGATAAAAGGCTGGGGCACAAGCCATTTAAGGATATAATCCACATCTTTAAGAGCAAATGCCTCTCTGATGGTTCGTATGGAGCCGGAGTGTCAGGACACATAGATGGTAACATATACAAAAGGTTGGAAATAAGTTTTTATGTGGACTTCAGGCTCTACCACAATCTTCATACGCCATTTTCTGCCATGCAGGGGTTGGCTTAGGTTTTGAGGAGGACAATATTAAAATTGCAACCCCTACTGCTGTGGCTAAAGGTATGTAAAAACCCGGAAGCCCGCGTTACCAGAGCAGTAATATCAGATTGTCTTGCTCGAATCGTGCATCAAATCTTCCCTGGTTGACATACATTAAGTAAACTTTTAGTGATATGGGGCTCTCCCATCTGTTCGCAAACACAGGGAACACTCTGTATTTTGCAGTGGTTTTGGTGAAAGGCCAATTTTTTTAACAGGCGCCACAATGTGCGCAAGGACGAATTACTTGCAGGGCAGTCTGGCAAGCCTCTTTGGAATGCAATAGTAATTCCCAATCCAGAGGCTTACATAACACTCCTTCAAATGAATGGCACAGATTAACCCTCACAAGGCTGCACTTTAATCTTGTTCATTTTCTGTTGGTCTTTCCCATCCAAGGCTCATGGTTTGCAATTCTTGCCTTGTACCCATGTGACGACCAATCCAAACAGAACACACTGCACTTTATTCGATTATGCTCACTTTACACCACCCATCGGACACCTATTCTAATTCCTATATTACGTAGTATAAATATTAGATTCCATAAAGACGCTTGGCTACTTTTATAGCAACTTCCGAGTCCTGAGGTAAGTTATGAGATTATCAATTTGATCAGATGTTCATTAGCCACTTTGAAGAGATACTGACATGGACCAATGAATTTTTCATGTTAGTCTGATTATTTTTAATGTTTTATTTTTATGGCTGAGGCTTGTATGGCAATCATTTTAATCTATGGCAAAATAGTACGTGTACGATGTTGTCCTAATTGTGTTTTTACGCTCACATATTTCTAACTTTAATTTTATTCTTGATTTCGCTTGTTATTTATAAATGTATTGAAGTTGACAGGCTCTTTTAAGGCCGTTATCTGACCCAAATAAAGTTTTGATTGATTGATTAAGTCACATTTTGAATGAAGTAATTGGCTGGACAAAGATTCCAAATTGTTTCTCATGCATATAGCCTCTGATGTATACATTGGCACTGAAATACTTAGGGGTCCATTAGGATGCCAAGCGGTGGCACCACCGTGGTGGTGGCGGGGCCTAAAAACAGCTTTTTCCGCCCGCGAGCAGCGGTACTCACGTTCGCCACATTAGGATAGCAAAACATAGGTCATTTCCCGTCCGCCGCGGAGCGCCGCGCACCGCCATCAAAGTGTGCCTGCCACCGCGGCGGGGGGAGCCAATCCTTACTCACCGCCGTGCTGAATGATGTTCGCCCTGCTCGACTAATTAGGATGGCCCAAACAAGCAGACGCACCGCAGCGGAGACACCTCCCAGCCTGAGCAGGCAGAAACTCGACAGCGGAGCAAGATAGCCAAGACCCGGTCATGAACGCCATGGCCCCAACCCTCCACATGCATCCGGTGATGTACCTCCTACAACACTATCCTCAGATGGGCCACCGCGGACGACGCCGCAGGTACGCAACTACACAAATGCCACACACAACACACATGCCAACACAGGGTCCAATCACCACACAGACACCATGCTGGAGGACACAACACATCCACAAGGGCACCCACACATGACCCACCTGACAACAAGGCACCCCTCAGCATCCGGGACACACATCGTCCGCCAACCAGCAGCAACGCCCGGTCCCGGTCACGTCACTGCCGCGGTCAACACATGCGCACTATGCAAAAGGCAGGGCCACTCCAAGGCATGGGCAGGGCACAAACACCATAGGGACACACCACCCCGAACCACACATCAACACACCCCATCAAGTCACAGGCCAGGTGCCCATCCCATGCACCCCCATGCACACCAACAAGCACTGCAACAACAAGCACAATACACACTCTCTGCACCACACAACACACAACCAGGGAGACAGCCACTGCAGGAGTGGCTGCCAACACCAGGGCCACACACACTGAAGGCTTACAATCCTTCCCAGCACATACACACACAAAGAAACGCACACCCTGGGTGTAGCCACAAACACAACACACACACAGGGATGCCTCAACAGATGCCTGCACAAGAACAACACACAAACACTACAGGAACACATACTGAACTCCAACAGAAACAGACATACCCTGTCAGCCAAACTGGGGAAAAGCAATGGGACACAACAGGAGTATACAACAACATCACTCAGGAACAAAACACACACACCATAACACAAATCACACAAGAAGTGCATCTGGACAAACACACACTGCCACATCAAACCGACCACAGATGCACATGCAACCCCAATCAACAAACACCACAAGACATCAGGGGATGCACATCATCAATGCCAAGGCCACATACACACAGCACTGCATGCACAACAAGCAGTGTGTGCATAACAAGCACAACAGCCACACACACACAAGATTGACACAACCTCATCACACACACCACAAATCAGCACTGCACAAATACAACAGCACACCCAGGAACTGAAGCAATACCACAGCCAACACCCACACACGCAACACAACAACTACACATGCACCACTCTGGGATATAAGAGCCAAGCCATCTACACCAGAGCACTGGGCAGCACACACAGCTGAAGTGCACATGACCACTACAGAATGACTAATAGCACAAGGAAAGCACACATAAACATATTGGGGCAATGTCCAGAGTGGAATAACACTTATGGCCCAAGAACTGCACCACAAAGCACAAGCCCACAGATGAAGTGATGGGGGGGGCACACACACATGGAAACCAAGGGGACAGCTGACATCAAAGTGAAATAGCCTGCATGTCAGTAGCAGACATGTAAGGGGTGTACCACACAGAAATAGAGGGAGGGAACACCCACAATGGCCAGGCACAAGTGGCACACACAGGGGATGGCTTAACACCACACACACCATGCCATAAAGGAGGAGAAAAACCACCATGTGCCTGCAATGCATGACAAACACAAACACAAAGCCAGTGTCGGGACACTCTATGAGTAGCCGTGCGCTATACAAGATTCAAATAACATAACATAACATAACAGTGTGGAGCAGCAGGGCCACACAGTTTACACAAAGACACCCAAGACACATTGAGGATCAATCAAACACAACACTGATGTGCAACTCACACACTTTGCACACTTGAAACTTATAAACACAACAAGGAGGAGTCACACACAATACCATGGACACACCAACACACAGCAAAGTGCACTACAAACAGCTCACACAAGTCCATACAATCTTCTACACAGGGCAAGACAAAACAAACAACAGGCATACAACTCCTGGGTGACACATGTGTGTCTCTCACAATACAGGGGCACACATACATCCACTGCAAACTTACACCCTTCACACTGCACTCCTCTGCTACACCCAAGACCACGCATTTCATGTAGGCCATGGTACCAGGACTAAGGGCCAACAAAAGATGACCATACACATACACGGCTGGGCACACAGAAAGGAATCCACACACATACATCATGACATATCCCAGCCTGCTTCTAAACCTTTGCACAGCATTACACCCTGTGCTGGCAGTGTCACCCAACCTGACATGTGAACAGTGTAGGCAACAATAGCAAATCACTAAGAAGATAACTGCATGGCAGGTAAAATAGCCATTACAGATTACACTGTTTTCAGGGTCAGAATGGACTGAAGACCCTGTCACACCTGTCTAAAAATCTGATGCCTGCAAAGAGCCTTGCAATGTTGTAGTGATACATAGAGCATGGGGCACAGGCTATCAAATGCCAACAGAAAAAGAACTTTAATCAGCAAGGACACTGACAAAACACACAACAGAAGTAACTGTATTTATTCACATATTGCACAGATGTAGCAGTGCAACAATAGTAGACAACAGCAAGGCACAAAATGATGTACAAATGCTAGATACAATGCACAGGTGAAACACAAACAGGAAGGCCAGTGTCCATAGCACAGGGGAGAGGCCAACACAGCAGAGCAACAGGGCCAGTGTCCATGGCAGGTGAGACAGCAAGTACATGAGAGGCTGCACAGGGAAGAGTACAGCACAGCAGAGCAACAGGGTCAGTGTCCATAGCACAGGGGAGAGGCCAACACAGCAGAGCAACAGGGCCAGTGTCCATGGCAGGTGAGACAGCAAGTACATGAGAGGCTGCACAGGGGAGAGTACAGCACAGCAGAGCAACAGGGCCAGTGTCCATGGCAGGTGAGACAGCAAGTACATGAAAGGCTGCACAGGGGAGAGTACAGCACAGCAGAGCAACAGGGCCAGTGTCCATGGCAGGTGAGACAGCAAGTACATGAGAGGCTGCACAGGGGAGAGTTCAGCTCAGCAGAGCAACAGGGCCAGCAACACACCCATGTTCTAAACAATGTTCAGGACTAGCCCACCTGTATGAGGCACAGGCGTATGAGGGTGATGTCAACTCACTCCTGGCTGTCATGCGGACTTGTACCTGGCTGTGTGTCGGGGACAGCAGGCCCAATTGACTGTGGTGACAGAGCCCCAGGTGCTGTGGGGCTAACAGTGGCTTGGCAAGCTGGAGGGCTGTGTGGACCAGGTGGCATAGTGGCACGTGGAGGTCGAGTCATGCAGACCTCTGACACAGTGTGGGTGGGAGAGGTTGGAGGGGTGCCCTTCCACTTTTTGGGAATATGAAATGGCTTCCCTGTCCTGGGGTTGATGGGAAGTGTTGATGACACAACAGGCACACACCCTAACTGCCCACATCATGTGCAGACACTGGCACTACCTCTGGAGATGTGCTCGATCCCACGGAACCGGTGGCTATTTACTTTTCCAGAATACTACCTTAGGAAGATATAAGGATCCGAAGGGATCCTCAGGGGAGATGGTTATGGGCTGCTACTAAAATTCAGGGGAAGGTAATGAATTTTGTGAACTATTATTGGCAGATATCTGATGAGGTGTCTAGTATTCTTGAAATCAATGATCTTCTCGGGGGGGGGGGCCCTGGGCAGATTATCTAGGGAGGAGATTTCAACTATATACAAAACTTAAAAAAAGATACCGCTAATAAAAATAAGAAACAATTAAAACCCAATACTAAAAAAGTTTTGGACGCTTTCATATCAGAATACCAGCTCATAGACCCATGGCGCTTTATGAACCCAGAAGGGGAATCTTTTACCTGTTATTCACACCGCTTGCGGACGTCATGAAGAATTGATTTTTTTCTGATTTCAAGATCCATTCAGACTTTAGGCTCATCCATTGGGGGTAATCCCTTTTCTGATCATGGGAAGGTAGAACTGGAAATTAATCTAGGAGTAAGGGGCAGGGACCAATCCAGGTGGCAGCTGGACCGTACCCTCCTCAAGAATCAGGATTGGGTGGTTAGTTTTGGTGAATGGATCTCAGAATTCTTTAAAATCAATAATGACACGGCAGAACCATTTTCTGTTTGGGAGGGATTCAAGGCGGCAGCACACGGCCAGATAATATCTTATACATCTGTCCTGGCTAAAAAGAGGAGACAAACAATATCTATGCTCCAAAAGACTGTAGATAAAGAATATGCTTTACAGCTCCGCCTTCGCCCGAACCATTTGGAGCATGCAAAGGTGGAGTTAAGAGATTTCTTTGTATTGGAAGAGATCAACAGCTCCAGAACCTTCCAACAAAAGGTCTATGAGGATAGCCAATTGGTAGGGAAGCTCCTGGCTAATTCAGTGAGAAAAAGACAGGAATCTGCCTCAATAGTTAAAATAAGAGATTCTATAAACGGACAAGAGATAGTGGATAACGATCAGATTCAAAGGGCTTTTTTAGAGCATTTTAGCAATATATACACTACTGAATATCATGTGGGGGAAGATCAGATTCAGGACTATTTTGTGAATATAGAAATTCCAAAAATCACGGCTAATCGGGTTATACAACTAGGGCTTGAAATTGGTATAGGGGAAATAGCAGATGCTATTAAAGCAACAGCAGGCGCAAAGGCTTGTGGGCAAGACGGGTTTCCAATCAAATTTTATAAGATTTTTTTAAAGGTCCTATCAAAACCCCTTAAGAATTTATTTAATTATATTAAATTGGGAGGATTGGTACCCGCATCCTTTAAGGAAGCAACAATAATATATTTTGTTAAAAAAGACAAAAATCCAGAAGATATTAATTCCTATAGGCCAGCCCCTGTCCGGCACGTAGCGAGCCAGCCCCCGTCCGACGCTAAGCGAGCGTGCGCAGCGAACGAGCCTGACGGCCACTAGGGGGGTTTGGGGGGGTTCGCCCCCCCAAAAAATTTTCAGAAACGACAGACCAAAATGGTGAATTTTACAGCACATTTTTCATTACATATTCAAATTGTATCAATTTTCAAAGCACAGTAAACAGTAGATGATGACCTTAAAGAACATCAGGTTACCCACCCAGTCATATGTATCCATAGGCATTCTTTCAGACAGCACCAAAAATAGACACAAGTAGTGAATCAGAGAGAACAAAGTAAAAGTGAGACCAACCCCCACATGGTGTGTAGCGAGCAAGCGCCGTGAGCAACCACTAGGGTGAATTTGGGGGGTTGAACTTCTACCCCCCAAGAAAATTTGGGAGACAGAAAAGCCAAAACAAAGTGAGAGAGAGAGAGATAGAGATAAAGAGGTAAGAGAGAGAGAGAGAGAGATAAAGAGCTGAGAGAGGGAGAGAGAGAGATAGAGAGAGAGAGAGATAAAGAGCTAAGAGAGAGAGAGAGAGAGAGAGAGAGAGATAAAGAGCTAAGAGAGAGAGAGAGAGGGAGAGAGAAAGATAAAGAGCTGGGAGAGAGAGAGAGAGAGAGATAAAGAGCTAAGAGAGAGAGAGAGAGAAGAGAGAGAGAGAGAGAGAGAGAGAGAGTGAGAGAGAGAGAGAGAGAGATAAAGAGCTGAGAGAGAGAGAGAGAGAGAGAGAGAGAGAGAGAGAGAGAGAGAGAGAGGAGATATAGAGTGAGGGAGATATAGAGAGAGGGAGTTATATAGAGAGAGAGAGATAGAGAGAGAGATATGTATAGATATAGAGAGAGAGATAGAGGTCACCAAACCAGCAGCCTGATTATAACTTTAGAACTAACATGAAAACTCTCAACAATGCCATCAAACCCATACACCTCACACACCCACTTTTATAAGCATTGCAATAACACATAGGAAAGAACAGACCATCCACATATTAACAAGATCGACCAAGAACACAAGCAGGTGGATTAGCAGACTCTACTAACACAAGTTAGGTGGAAGATCAAATTATCCACACTCTACTGTGATATGTCTACAAGTACTAGAAGTGGGCGAGCAAAGAAATTAACAGGGAGAGCCGAGACAGAGCCAAGCCAAGGGTGGGCTCTGGCTGTAAAAGCTCATGCGTGAGCTGAGCCCTGAAAATCATGCAAGAAACAACATATTAGAATATAAGTTGTCTTCAAAATTAAAAAAAAGTGTTTCTTTAATATTGAGTGTTTCACCTTAGTCCATCAGATTGTATCTCTGCATCGAGAAGTATTTATTGCAAGCAAAAGGTTTTAAACAGAAATTTACAAATATTCCTGCCCACGCCATGCTAAAAATGCTATTAGTGAACTAAGAAGCAAGTGAGTTGTCATTTCTACCCTATATGTGGCCTAAATTCTTATCATACAGAGAGTAACATTAAATCAATCACAAAAGAGGTTTTTTGTATTGCACACAACCCAAACACACTTATTTGAAGGTGCTCTGATATGTTATAATGATGAAAAAGGAGGCTCTGAGGCAAAATATTTGCTCAGGATTACACTGTTTGGTCAACCACGGAAGCCGGGGTTGATAGCAGATTTTCGAGTTCCACACTGTGCAGTTCAGCCACTTGATGGGTATCTCTTTCTGACATCAAAGATTAATGGTTTGTCCTTAATTCTTGGAAGAGGAGATTAGCGTGTGGGTGACAGTCACAATCCACATTTTATTTTCTGCGGTTTTACATAGTGCGCACTTGTGAAAGCTTAACAACAGACAAAGACCACCTTGCATGCTGTTTTTTAAATGTTGCAGGTAGATTTGTCAGATTTACAGAATGCAGAGCTGAGGCCAGGATTTAAACCTTGTTCCCCCCCATGTTACATGGTTGTCAGCTGTAGCCACTAGGACACATAACCTTCGTTCTTTTTGGGCTCAAGATTCTAAGATGAACCCGAGCTGAGCCAGAGCCGGCATTTACCTCAAGCCTGGTTTGAGCTTTCAGTGGCTTGCTCCTGTCTAGCAAGTACAACCGTTAGGTAACATAACATAAAATAACATTTGATCTCTAATTGAGTCATATCCTTCCATCAGTTGAGCGCTTGAATTTTTTCGGTTCAGATCCTTCTGCCGCGGTTTTCTATGATAGACCCACCTCCACTGGTGCAAGTCATTCCTTGCTTGACTTGAATCTCATTTGCCTGTAGTTTGAGGTCTATACTTCCTCCGAGGAGTTTAATTCTCTCCTGGATTGAGTCCTATCTTCCTTCTTTTTAATTTTAATTTTTTTTATTTTATATAGCGCAAACTCGACCCGAATGTATAAGCCAAGTTACATGAGCACCAGTTGTGTTACAGATGGACACATTCATTTTGTTAGGCAAAGGGAGATTAAGTGGTTTGCCCAGAATCACAGGATGTTGAGCGTCGTTGCCGAGACTCGAACCCAGTTCCCCAGCTTCGAAGTCAACTGCTCTAGCCGTTGGGCCATAACCTTGGGGGGAGTTCTAGCATCTATAGACTAGTTGAATCTTATAAATTAAGTCGTCTCATGGTTAGAGTTCTATACCTCCATTAATTGAGGCCTATAATCCAAGGGGTCGAGTCCAAACCTTCATTGGTGGGAGTCCTACAGTCCCATGGCCTTATCCTAGTCAAAGAATATAACCAGGATCTTGTCTCATGTCCTAGCAACAATAACCCTGGTGATGTACACCTGAGGAGAAATGACCAGAAACCTTTACAATATGTGGCAAAGCAGCAAACCTCAGCCAGGCTTTAAAGATCACTGTGTATAAAACAGCCTGTGTAAAGAGCTCTCATGAATATTCATCATGTGCCTCGTGTCTGAGCCCAACCACTCCAGTAAGGTGAAATGGGAGCGGCAGCTACTGGGATCCGTGTACAAAATAATTTATGGATGGAATAGATGGTGAACTGGGTCAACTCCCCGGTTCAGCTCTTCAATGTCTTTAAGAGAGAGTTGTTGTTGTGTATTAATGACATCTAATTAAAGTTCCCATTCTGGTGAGCGCTATATGATGTAGAGTTGGGCAAGCCACTGAAGCTCCAGCCAGGCTCGAGTCGAGACAGATGCCTGTCTCTGGCTCAGCTCGAGGTCCTCTGGACCCCTCAAGACCAGAGGGAGCAGAGCTCTGCTCTGCCGGCCAAAGCAAAAGGGATACCAATACTGTGGCTTAGTTGTACAATGTGATACGTGGCATCAATCCCGGCTGAACACATTCTGTGGCGCTAGGCAATATTTTATTTCACCAAGCACCTTTTTCTTCATTATCACATCGAAATTGCCTACAAACACGCGAGCTCAGGCTGCGGACTGTACAAAAATCTGATTTAATAGAATATGAAGTTGCTTAATTTCTGATATATGTTGCTGTCATCTTGCGGGAAAAACGTCAGTCATCATAAGTTCAGTGTAATTATGAGTGACTGTCAGTCACTCATAATTACACTGAACTTCTGAAAATGTCACACACATAGCAATCTGAAACCTTGGCAGCTACGGCCGGGCACTGGCAGGCTCAGGCTCTAGCTGAGGACTACAACTTAAAAGACAGTAAAAATAGACAGCTAACAGGGGAACATAGTCACTCATAATTACACTGAACTTATGAAAATGTCACACGCATAGCAATCTGAAACCTTGGCAGCTACGGCCGGGCACTGGCAGGCTCTAGCTGACGACTCCGACTTAAAAGACAGTAAAAATAGACAGCTAACAGGGGAACATAGCCACTCATAATTACACTGAACTTATGAAAATGTCACACACATAGCAATCTGAAACCTTGGCAGCTACGGCCGGGCACTGGCAGGCTCAGGCTCTAGCTGACGACTCCGACTTAAAAGACAGTAAAAATAGACAGCTAACAGGGGAACATAGCCACTCGTAATTACACTGAACTTATGTAAATGTCACACACATAGCAATCTGAAACCGTAGCAGCTAGGGACGGGCACTGGCAGGCTCTAGCTGACGACTCCGACTTAAAAGACAGTAAAAATAGACAGCTAACAGGGGAACATCTTAACGAGGGAGCTGAGGAGCAGGTGGTCAGGGGAGAGGCCTTTCTCTTGTTGCCGCGTTTGGTTTCTCTCGTCCACATGCATGCAGAGCGCGGGGCCTGTGTGATCAATCGGCCTGCTGCTGGGCCCTGCCCCTGCTAAGAACACACTAGTTTTTACAAAATACCCTCCTCTGAGGCCTGCCGCAGCACACTAAGCCTCTGGATAAATTGCATTTTCCAAATTGCAAGGGTTAATTAAGCTGTCTTGAGCCAACTTCAGTGTTTGCATTGCATTAGATAGACAGTCAAGATACACTTACTCACTAATGGCGGTCACGCCGTCACGGACCACGGGTCGGGCCGTGCTGTTGGTGGCAGACACAGTACAGGAGGGCTGCCTACTTCCAGGGGCGGGCAGCGTGCCAGCGGCCCCGGACCTAGCCTAGCCACCTCACCACAGATGGCAGTACCATAAAATGGAAAACCTACCTCTCCATAGTGAGTAACAGTGGAGACCGGCAGATTACCAGTTTGCGGGGGTCAGAGGCAAATGAGGATAAAAATAAAAATAAATAAATATACATTAAAAACATGTGTGCCATCAGACATTTTGATTCTTACATATCATATCCAAAGTCCATTTACCCCCAGTAAATATGATGTAACAATACAAGCTCCTAATAAATATAATCTGTGCATTATACAACTAATATTAATTATAAGGCGGTGATTAATTACCAAAGGGGAGGATGGCCTATAATATAATCATTTAATTCCACATGTAATTCTCTTTAAGGGCAGGGTACCTGGTTAATCAATTTGTGTCAAAATGTATTTCTTCTTATTTCTCAATTCAATTTTACATTCCACGAAGCTATTGATGTAGTAGTTGAATTTCTTGGAAACGAATGAAGCATTCATTAACCAGTCTGTTCTTTCAAAGTTTTCTAGATTCAACTTCCCTATTGATTTAGTATGCCTGTCTAAGACATGAACATCACTTGTTTAGCTAATATGTTCAATCATGGTTTCAGATCTACAGGATATAATTCAATCCAACATTTATATCCCCATTTTAACTAGTTTCATGTGTTATTGGTGGCGATGTTTCACACTTCCTTCATTAGAATGTATCTAAGGCATTAAAAAATGTGCTCCCTACTACAACAAACCCAAATTCGTTTGGACCACATGTCCCACAATGCATTTCAGCACATCACCCAACTGGTGAAACCTGGGCTGTATAGTAACCATAGTGCCCCCTATGGTAGTTCTTTCCAGTATATCTCTATTTTCAATTCAATTCCTCCTTCATACTCAGCCCGACCAAAAACTAATGATTCATTTTCTGCCACACATAACTCGACTTACTATGCATCAACATTATACACCTTGACACATTTCCACTGGTAGGGTTGATTGCTGTAATCTCAAAGGTTTATAGTCCACCATAATAAGTACATTACGCTTTCATAAATAATCATCAATAATTATTCTTTCTTTGAGGTTAACGGTAAACACTAAGCATGTTTCACCACATGCCGGGCACAGCTTTGGCTATACCAATGTAATTCTGCTTTTAAGGCAGACGAATTTAGTCAAAGTCATTCCGACTTGTATCGTCCCTTGATAATTCGATTCAGTGCACCTCTCCCTTCATATTCGACACACACCAAAAGTTGATGCTTCATTTTCAACCATATGTGACTCAATGTACTATACAGCAGGACTCTCTTTCCTTAACATTGAAGCCTATGGGGTTAAATATTGTCATTCTGTAAATTACCTTCACTCCTTTTGAAATAATTTGTGTGGTCATGGAAGAGCTGTAAAGATCGATCTTTCTTTACAGTTACCGGCAAACGCTGATCATATTTCATCGAGTGCTGAGCTAACCTCTAGTGGTGTCAATTTACTTTCACATAATATGCTCCTCGCATTTAAGGAAAAGGAGTTTAACCAGGGTCATTATGACTAGCATTGTCCCAACAGTTTGATAGCAAAAATCTAACATATCTTACCCATTTTTCGGCATGTTCCCTTCTACATTATCCAAGCAGTTGAGTGGCAAAAGGCAAACTCCACTTATCACAGTCGATTTATACCTTTCCACTCAACCTGTTTCACCTTTGAATATGTTTAAACGCCACCCGACAATCTCCTGACCCAAGTTGCGGCACCTAGGTCCCGCCAACTTGGATGTATTACCGCATCATTGTACGAATCGTCGGGATTGTTCTTATAAGCTGACCCGAACCCATCTCTAGCCATATTTCACCACATGTTTCAGCACATGCTACATTTAGCATGGTAAAGCTACATAAGTGCCATCCCGATCACAATTGGCACCACCATAAACACCAGACACATATTGATGCACCATGGCTGGGAGCCGCCATTTCTCATCACCTCAGATGGGACCCTGGTCACAACAACCCTGAATCTCCTCACCCAAACCATGGCACCTAGGTCCTGCCATCTTAGATGTGTTCAACATCACTATATAAGTGGTCAGAATTATTCTTATAAAATGACTTAAACTTATTTTTAATCCTGTTTCATCGCATTTAGCAAGGAGAAACAATATAGGTGTTATATTGGCCATAATCTGTAACACCTAGGACACTCGCTACATGTTAATGTATTTCGGCTAGAATCAATCGTCTCTAATCACATCAAGCTAGACTTTGGTGACGTCAATTTGGAGTTATTCCATACTCACAAGCTTGAAGCTAAAGGCCCGGATTTACCACTAGACAATTGCACTGTGATTTAGTACAATAAATTAAATTATGGTGGCCGCTCGGCACTCCGGTCCTCTCCTGGCTCTCGTGATCAGAGCCTGCAACCTGCTGTAGTAGGGCACACTGACTGCGCAGTTTTAATTGCCCCTATTCAATGCACATGCGGGAAAGACAGCACTCTAGGCGGCGCGCAGACGCGCCGGAGGAGGCAGGGCATAACTCCGCACTGCGCACAGTCAGGCACCTCCCTCTCCTCCAACGCTACACTTCCACTTTTTTTTTAGGTTGCACCGCACGTCAGTGCAAAGGTCGACAATCAGGCTTGTTGATGCCTGCTGCAGTGTATGGGCGGAGCGGCACTCTAAGACTGAGTGAGTACAGTACTGTCTGGGTGGGGGGGCCGGTTTTGTATCAGGGGGCCGGTTTTGTGAGTGGGGGCCGATTTTCGGTCCGACCCGACCGGTACAGCGTGTCCGATTTTCTGTCTGGCACTGAGACGCTGTACCGGTCGGGTGACGGACCGAAAATCGGCCCCCACTCACAAAACCGGCCCCCTGATCCAAAACCGGCCCCCCACCCCCTCCAGCCGACCGGGGGATTGCCCGGTGCCCGAAAGCACCAGTCCGGCCCTGCTATAGGCCTATTAGCCTTCTGAACTCAGACTATAAAATCCTAATGAAAATATGGGCCCGTCGCTTTATGTTTGCTGCTCAAGAAGTCATACATAGCGATCAGTCAGGATTTATAGAAAGACGCTCAATGGCTTCTAATACTGAATTTTTAATTCAGGCATTGGATTATTTTAATATCAATTCAACCCCTGCTTGTATTTTAATGGTCGACGCGGAAAAAGCGTTCGACCTGGTAAATTGGGCAACCCTGTTTTACTCCCTCACCCAATTCGGGTTTCCAGAACGAATGATCAAGATGTTACGGAACATCTATCAAGGTGCTTTAGCGCAGGTCATATTAAACTCAAATAGGGCGAGTTTAATCAAAGTAAATCAAGGAACTAGGCAGGGTTGCCCTTTATCTCCTTTACTCTTTACCTTTTTTATCGAACCCCTTGTGATAAAATTAGAAACAATCCTGATATCTCCCCCCCCCATCCCCGGGATGGCGAAGCTTAAGCTGTTCGCGGATGACATCATTCTTTACTTGAAACCGAATAAAGAGAATATAGAAATCATACTAAAGGAATTTAAAGCATATGATCAAATAGGAGGTTACAAAATAAATGCTAAGAAGACGGAGGTTCTCGCTTTAAACACCAACCTCAGCTCTTTTCCATCTTGTCTGCGTGTCCAGGCAGCAAGCAGGGATCCTGTTAGATACTTAGGCATTTTTGTGACCTCTGACTATCACCAGCTTTACCTTCTCAATTATGTGAGAACCAAAAATAAAATTAATAGCCTTTTTGCCCAATGGCTTTTACTCCCACTCACTTTGATTGGTAGAGTATCTCTGATTAAGATGTCGATTTTACCCTTGTTAATATTTCTGTTTTGTAATGTCCCAATCAAATTGAATTCTATCTTTTTTAAAGACATGGAAACCATGTTTAGAAGTTTTGTTTGGGGGGGGGAAGCCCTGAGGGTTAAGCTGTCTGCGATCCAACCCCCGGTTGAACAGGGGGACTGGCTCTCCCACATTTAAAAACATATTATGAGGCAGCCTTTCTTGATATAGTGGCAGGTCTGATAGGTTAAAAAAATAATCGAGACAGCTTCTTCTTAGTAAAAATGATACAAGAGTCTGATTCTCAAATCCCGGTTTTTTTATAGATTGCAAAGTTCCCAAAGATGACAAGATATAAGACTTTGAAAGAATATTTATCTAGATTACAGTCCTGTTTTAAGAGAAATCTTTGATCCTCAGCTTCCCAGTTTTTAAGTCTACGAGAATGTTTTTGTCTGGGCCTCCAAATTAGAAATAGTCATATAATAATGTAGGAGAATTTGGGATTTCGGGAGTTAAGGCACTTCGTTATTCAGAATAGAATCATCATGTGGCAAGAAGTGCTAGCTAGAGTAACTACTCCCTGACGACCAACGTTTTTTGAATACTCACAAATTGTCTACTTCCTAAGAAGAGATATAGGTGGACTATTTGACTCAACGAGTGAGATGGTAACTCTCCTATATGAAGCTAAAACCAGCGGCATAGGGAATTGGTACAAGAGGCTCAATTGTGATGGGCAATTAGTTATGATAGATTCCCATCTACAGAAAATGAGTAGCCTAACACAATGTAATTTTTTGTTTTATTTTTTTTGTGAAAATTTCTTTATTAGCAAGTAGGTAAGAACAGTTACAGCAATTCTAATATCAATATATAGCACGTGTTGCACGGTTCTTACATGGTATCGATGATAGTCAGTTGTCAAACATTTTCAATTTTTTACACATCTATTAGACTTCCCCTTAACTCCCCCCTCCCAGTCCCTCCCTTCCCCGGCACTTACATGGATACAATGATTACCAACAGTACTTGGCTTGGGCGAATATTTCTAGTACGCAGTGTCCATTTTCACAGAAGCCTATGAAGGACTATACACATTGCAATATATACAAGTTCTTCACTTGTAACACCCGGAGCTTAGTATCTAACTTCAGTACTGCACTAATAACAGTGGTGTCGAGGGGGGTCTATGAGTGTCTATCGTATCGCTCTTGTGACTAATCATCTGCAGTCGATGGGGTGGAAGGAGGGTCATTACCCGTAGTGAAGGCCTCAACCATAGTGTTCCAATCCAGTGATATTAGGGTCTTCCTAAGCCCCCTACGCTCTTCGCGCTGCAGTGTCACACCCTCAGCTTTCCCCCAGCGTATCACCTCTGACTGCCACATTTCTGGGTCTGGTGGCCTAGTCGATTTCCACCGCATTGTGATGGTGCGCTTGGCAAGCAACAGGGCTAAGTCTATAAATCGCGCAGTTACGCTCCTCTTTCGCTCCACAGGTCCCAGTCCTAACAAGGTATATTCTAAGGAGGCGTATGGTCTGGAAGGGGCCAGTTTATATAACGCGTCCCGGACCGTCTGCCAGTAGTATCCCATTTTTGGGCAACTCCATAGCATGTGTAAAAGGCGCGCGTTATTCGCGCCGCAGCGGGGGCATGTAGCGGGGGTGTTGGGGAACATCACATGTAAACGGTAAGGGGTTAGGTAAGCCCTGTGTAGTATCATTAGTTGAATAAACTTAAATTTCGGGTTCCTGGACACTTTCTTGGGGAATTTGAGCAAGTGTTCCCATTCCTTGTCTCTAAGCGTTCTGCCCAAATCTCCCTCCCACCTGTCTCGTAGTGATTGCAGTGATGTCGCTCTCCCCATTCGTATACTACTTGTTATCCATTTCGTCAGGTGGCTACCCGATCCCATGAGGTATTGCATTGTGAGCAGGGGGTTTGTCGGGGGTTCCACTCCGCGTGGGGACCAAGTTTTAGTTACGTAGCGTCGCAGCCCTGCGTGTAGGAGGAACAGTCCCCCCGGGGTGTGGTGTGTAGTGCGGAAGTCCTCAAAGGACATCATTCTGCCATCTGCGAAGAGGTCCCCCACTTGTGATACTCCCGCATCGTGCCACGTCTTCAGTGTATGGGCTGATAGTGGGCCTGTACCCGTCGGGATCCCCAGCAGTGGTATCGTGGGGGCGTAAGAGGAATCAGGGGCTGTGTATTTCACTGCCCTCCGCCAGTAGCCAATTGCAATACGGAGCAGGGGCGGCGTCCAACCGGGGATCTCCGCCCTTGGTAGTAACAATGTGTGGACAACCCCTTTCCCCCACTCCGTCTCTGTTATACCAATTTCGTGTAGGTTGCGTCCCGCTAGCCACTAGGCCAGCCATTGCAGTTGGCAGGCGTGGCTGTACGCCTGGAAGTCCGGGACTCCCATGCCACCTGCCGCTGCGGGTAGTTGCAGCTTAGCCAAGCCAATGCGTCTCCTACCCGGTCCCCATATGAATTCCGTAAGTAGGGTGTTCAGCAGCTTAAACAAGGACATAGGGATCGCGAAAGGCAAGCCTGTGAAATAATAGATAAGGCGGGGGAGCACCACCATTTTAGAGATGGTTACTCTGCCTGCCACTGATAGCGGCAAGGCGGTCCAGAACTGTATCTGTGACTTCAGCTTCGCGAGCGCCCTCCCCAGGTTACCGTCAATCATATCCTTCGCTTCTCTATATACTTGGATCCCCAGTTATTTGAAGGTAGTGTCCGCTATTTGAAAGGCGTGAGGTGGGAAGTGCAGTCGGGCAGTGCCGCCCGTGTCTCTGAAGTAGTATCCATAGGACTTAGGCTCACTGATGGTTAGGCCTGATATTGCCCGAAAGTCCTCAAAGATCTTGGGTATGGGGTCAAGTCCGCCCCCCAGGTCTCTCAGATATATGATAATATCGTCAGCATAAGCCGACACCACGTGCACCGTCCCGGTCCTCCGTATGCCCAGGTGTCGTGCCGATTCGCGAAGCCTACATAGCAGTGGCTCTAACGCCAGTATGAATAGGAGCGGGGATAGTGGGCATCCCTGTCTAGTGCCCCTAGCTACATCTAACTGTGGCGATATACATTTGTTCGTGCGGACCCGGGCTGTTGGGCAAGTATACAATAGATGTACCCAAGCAATGTATTCTGGCGGTATTCCAAATCGCGCAAGTGCCGCAAACATAAAATCCCACCTCAGGGAGTCAAATGCCTGCTTAAGGTCTAGAGAGATGCAGCCCTCTGTCCGAGCAGCGCCCGGTCGTGGAGCATAAGTTGGCTGAGCCTTCGCAGGTTCATAGCCGTGCTTCTGCCAGGGACGAAGCTGCATTGATCAGAGTGTATCAGGTGTGGGACATACTGGGCCAGTCTCACCGCAAGAACCTTACTCAGAATTTTATAATCTGTGTTCAGTAGAGATAGGGGTCTGTAATTAGCCAGTTGTGTGACGTCCCTACCTGGCTTCGGAAGTGATACTATCAATGCCTGTAATGAGGAGCGCGGTAAGCCTAGTGATTTCAACGCTTCTAGGTATATCGCTTGAAGGCGCGGGGCGAGCAGGTCAGCGTAGGTGCCAAGAAATCTGCTGGGAGGCCATCTGTCCCAGGGGTTTTATTTCGAGGGAGCGCACGTATGGCCTGGCGTATTTCCGCGATCGTGATGGGTCGCGCCATGTCTATCTTCTGACAGGCCGTGAGTTGTGGTAAAGCCAGTCCCGCCATGAATGTCTCAAATGCCTCTTCTGATAGCTGCTGGTGGGGGCCATATAGTGTCTCATAATATTCCCTGAAAGCAGTGTTGATGCCTATTTGCGTCGTGACTTGTGCTCCCCTCTGGTCAGTAATCTCTAGTATGGGCAAGTGTACTGGGTCATCCCGCACTATTCGGGCTAGTAAAGGACCTGGTCTCTCAGCCTGCGCGTGCTGCTTGCATGTATATGTTCTGTAGTCAAGAACCCGTAGCTCTTCTAATAGTTTGGCATGTTGTATGTGCGCCTCCTGTAGTGGCGTGAAGGGCAGATTTGTGCCGGCAGCTTCACTTTCGAGCATTGTCAGGCGCCCCTCCACACCACAGAGTCTCTCCATCACAGTGTGACGCATGCCCACCCGTGTACCCATCGCCTCGCCCCGCATGTACACCTTGAAGATGTCCCATTCCATCTGTCGGGAGCTGGCGGTGTCAGTGTTCGTGGCAAAGTAATTTGTTATGGCATCCGTAAGTGCTGCTTTAAAAACCGTGTCCTCTAGTAATTCTGTGTTGAGGCGCCAGGTCGGTATAGGTGTTGGGATCCTAGCCCACTGTATCGCGACCTCAACCGGGTTGTGATCAGAGAGGGTCTTACCCATGTGCTCCGCTAATGTCACCGACCCTAATAGAGAGTTAGTGCTGACACTCCATCTATCCTGGTGTGGAGGCCATGTGGTGGGGAGTAAAATGTGTATTGTTTATTAAGTGGGTGCTTACATCTCCATGTGTCAGCCAAATGCCAGCCCACCGCCCAGTGCGCGAGCGCGTCCGCCTGCCTCTTGCTCTCAGTGGCGTGTAATGGAGGGTGGGACCTATCTAGTGACAAATCTAAGACTGCATTAAATTCCCCACCAATAATCCACTGATAGTCCGACCAGTCCGCTAGTATTCTGTTAATGTCGGTTAAGAAATTCGATTGGCCGGAGTTCGGCGCGTAAACACAGCCAATCACCACAGGGGAGCCATCTAATAGTCCACGGAGGAAAACGTATCTGCCCTCCGTGTCCACCCTCTTTTCCACTAGTCTGAAGGGAACAGAGTTCCTTAACCATATGGCCGCCCCTCTCGAGAACACTGAATAAGAAGTAGCAAACAGCTGGCCCTTCCACTTTTTGTGTAGCTTCATGCTCTCCGCACTGTTCAGATGAGTTTCCTGAAAGCACGCCACAATGACTTTCCTCCGGTTGCTCTGTGCCAAAATCCTATGCCGTTTGTGTACTGATCCCATGCCCCGCACGTTCCAGGTGCATATTTTATAGGTATTAAGAGTCCCCATTTTGGTGTGTACCCGGTGTTGTCAGTAAACCACGTACTAGAAACAGTGTGCGTAGTGTAGAAAGTGTTCCAAGTGCCATCATTACATGTAACCCCTCAACTTCAAGGTCCCCAAGTGAAAAACCCTGAGGTCCGAACTTTAGCGCCCAACGCGGGCGACAGTGAAACCTGAACATGGCTATGCTGTGGGGGGGTTGATCCCACCGACGCCCGCTATGGGTTTGTTGGTGCCACCACAGCGTGCCCTGCGCTAGTGCATCCCCCTCCCCTATCTGCCCGCCCTCGCTCCCGTGCAAGTCTCATACATTACCAACCAAGAGGCTGCTACTGGTGCAATCAAAGGTCATGCGCCACCTGCGCAGTGATTTGGGGAAAGAGTTGTAGGCTGGTGGCAGAGCCTGACACGTCCGTGCGCGTGTCCGAGTCGCCGCCTATGGCCAATGCATCGTCCGCATCGTGAGCGGCCAGCGCAGCCTCCGTCAGTCGGGCAATTTCCGGTGTCTCTTTAGCTCGGGCCGATGGTGATCTACCGCTGGCCATTGATCCCCCTGCGCTTTTCTCACTCGTGTCGTCGCGCTGCTTCCTGCGGCGGGAAGGTCCTCCACTCTGTTTATCTGAGAACGGGTCCCGCGTGTTCTGTGGCGACAAGGACACTTCCATCCACTCCGCCGCCTCCTCAGGTGTGTCAAAGAAATATGATTTATTGTCATGCATTATTTTGAGACGGGCCGGAAACCGTAGTGCATATTTCAGGCTCCTATCTCGTAGTTTCCGCTTCACCCCTAGAAATGTCGATCTGGCCCTCTGCACCGCCGGGGTAAAGTCAGGGTAGATGGAAACAGTTTTATCTTCATACCTCAGCGGTGCCTTTTCACGTGCTGCTCTCAGTACCGCATCTCTGTCCTTATAGTGTAGAAGGCGTGCTATTAACGGTCGTGGTGGCGCCCCTGGTTTGGGCGGTTTCGCTGGCATTCTGTGCGCCCTCTCCACGCTATATAATGGGGTGAGATCCTGAGGCCCTACAACCTTCTTTAGCCAGTCTTCAACAAATTGCGTGGGGTTCCTCCCCTCACTGCGCTCCGTAATTCCTAGGATTCGCACATTATTGCGGCGGGCCCGCCCTTCCGCTAACACAATGTAATTTAACACGTAAAGATTGAGAAACCGTAAGCTTGTTGGGCTATAAATCATTACGGGACGCTAATTTTAAGAGGATGGCTTTCTTGTCATGCTGGCTAGCATATTGGACTCCGGAGGCACTAGAGAAAAGGTTCCCGGAGGTTAGGAACAAATGCTTCAGATGCCAAGCTGATGGTCAGGGTGGATGGCTTAATAGTTTCTTCACCTGCCCTCTACTGAAATCCATTTGGGAGGCCATTCTCTCAGATATTGAGGCAGCTATAGGGAAAACACTTATGCCTTCAGCCAAATTGGCCCTTTTTGGTATATGCAATGACAGATGGTTTCTCAAAGATGCGGAGGAAATGTTTGTATTTATTTCTTGTGCTGTTGCCCGCTCCCTAATACTCCAAAATTGGAAATCAAAGGAACTTCCTTCCCATTTGAAATGGCTTAACAAAATGAGGAGGTCATGGAATTTTTAAAAAGCTTATGCAAGTAGAGTGGTAACAGTAAGGAGATTTGATAGGAACTGGAAGTATTTTGAGAATTTGCAGGAAATAAGGGGGGTTAAGTTAGTAATTAGATTGAATACAGATAAGAGGCCTATACTATGTTTAAGCAGTCTTGAAGTGTTGATAGATTTTGTCAATAAGTCACAAGCGCACTTTTTCTGTGGTATTTGCACTTATAGTAGTTTTTGAAGCACTAGCACTTTATTTCAGGTTGGATTGTACTGTATTGCATTTGCACTTTACGACCGAACTTTGCGGATGTTCCACATTGCTTGTATTTGAAAATGTATATATGTAGTTTTATTAACATTGACTGCTTACGTCTTCTAAGTATTCAGAATCCTCCCTTTTAATCAGCTTTTAATAGAAGAAGCTTTTAAATATTTTGTATTCATTTCCAATGTTCAAATTGTTCATAAATGTATTGTACCATATCTATGCTCTGCTCAATAAAAAAAGTTTTTAAAAAAAGGAGGAGTCACACACAATACAATGGACACACCAACACACAGCAAAGTGCACTACAAACAGCTCCCACAAGTTCAGACAATCTTCTACAAAGGGCAAGACAAAACAAACAACAGGCATACAACTCCTGGTTGACACATGTGTGTGGTAGGGTGTTGAAATATCGATTACAAAAATATAGTTTACAAAAACATAGTTGTAAAAATATCGTTTACAAAAATATCGACACCCTATACCTAAACAGGTAAGTACATAAATATCGACTCAAAAATATCGTTGTAATAAATATAGATGTAAAAAATATCGACTTTTTAAATTAATTAAAATTACATTAAATAATAAATAAATATAAGTACTATTAACAAAATGCATTACATTACTTTTATTTTTTTGACTATTGAAAACAAATTAACTACACTTTCATTTTAAACGTAATAAATGTGTACATATACATATATTTAACACATTACTTTATATAACAACAATAATACATACATATAATTAAAATATAAATTATATTATTAGTTAAAACATTTGATAGCGAAGGGGTAAAAAATACTATTCCCACTCCAGAGGGTGCAACAGTAGGGAAAACTTTGGATAGCGTAGGGGGTAACAATTACTATTCCCACTCCAGAGGGTGAAACAGTAGGGAAAGCGTTGGATAGCGTAGGGGTAAAAATTACTATTCCCACTCCAAAGGGTGCAACAGTAGGGAAAGCGTTGGATAGCATAGGGGTAAAAATTACTATTCCCACTCCAGAGGGTGCAACAGTAGGGAAAGAGTTGGATAGCGTAGGAGTAAAAATTACCATTCCCACTCCAGAGGGTGCAACAGTAGGGAAAGCGTTGGATAGCGTAGGGGTAAAAATTACTATTCCCACACCAGAGGGTGCAACAGTAGGGAAAGCGTTGGATAGCGTAGGGGTAAAAATTACTATTCCCACTCCAGAGGGTGCAACAGTAGGGAAAGCGTTGGATAAAAATTACTATTCCCACTCCAGAGGGTGCAACAGTAGGGAAAGCGTTGGATAGCGTAGGGGTAAAAATTACTATTCCCACTCCAGAGGGTGCAACAGTAGGGAAGGTGTTGGATAGTGTAGGGGTAAAAATTACTAAATGTATTTACATTGTTTAAAAATTAACAAATCTTTATTTTTATTTAATTAATCATTAAATAAATAATTATTCAATTAAAATGTAATTAATTCACTACTTTTTCAATTAAAAATTCCACTACATGCCTGTACAACCTACAAAAATACATCTTCTGCGAGATACTGCATGTATGACATATGCCTTCATGTTAATAAAGATTTTCAAAAAAAAAAAAAAAAAAAAAATTCCACTACACACACCTAAAATTAATTAAACAATTAACATAATTAATTTACATAATTATTAATCAATTAACTAATTGAAATGAATTAACTATTATTTATTACACTATTTATATTCAATTAACACATTAATTAATCAATTATTTTATTATATTGAAATTACTTCCCACCCTACTCCCCTATAAACCCACAACCCGCTACGGAACTATTAACACTAAATTCAACTTAAAATACATTATTAACTAATAAAATACTACAAAAAATACTACTTTGACAACCAATACTCATTAAAAACACTTAATTACTTATTATTATTTAAAAAACGATATTTTTGTAAACTATGTTTTTGTAAACGATATTTATTACAACTATATTAATGTTAACGATATTACTTACCTGTCTGTCGATATTCTGGTCAAACTATATTTTTGACATCGATATTTCTTCTTGTAGATATTTCTGCGGCGATATTAAGGTTAGTCGATATTTTTATGACGATATTCCTGCTCTGCACCCATGTGTGTCTCTCACAATACAGGAGCACACATACATCCACTACAAACTTACACCCTTCACACTGCACACCTCTGCTACACCCAAGACCATGCATCTCATGTAGGCCATGGTACCAGGACTAAGGGCCAACACAAGATGACCATACACATACACGGCTGGGCACACAGAAAGGAATCCACACACATACATCATGACATATCCCAGCCTGCTTCTAAACCTTTGCACAGCATTACACCCTGTGCTGGCAGTGTCACCCAACCTGACATGTGAACAGTGTAGGCAACAATAGCAAATCACTAAGAAGATAACTGCATGGCAGGTAAAATAACCATCACAGATTACACTGTTTTCAGGGTCAGAATGGACTGAAGACCCTGTCACCCCTGTCTAAAAATCTGATGCCTGCAAAGAGCCTTGCAATGTTGACGTGATACATAGAGCATGGGGCACAGGCAATCAAATGCCAACAGAAAAATAACTTTAATCAGCAAGGACACTGACAAGACAGACAACAGAAGTAACTGTATTTATTCACATATTGCACATATGTAGCAGTACAACAATAGTAGACAACAGCAAGGCACAAAATGATGTACAAATGCTTGATACAATGCACAGGTGAAACACAAACAGGAAGGCCAGTGTCCATAGCACAGGGGAGAGGCCAACACAGCAGAGCAACAGGGCCAGTGTCCATGGCAGGTGAGACAGCAAGTACATGAGAGGCTGCACAGGGTAGAGTACAGCACAGCAGAGCAACAGGGTCAGTGTCCAAAGCAGAGGGGAGAGGCCAACACAGGAGAGCAACAGGGCCAGTGTCCATGGCAGGTGAGACAGCAAGTACATGAGAGGCTGCACAGGGGAGAGTACAGCACAGCAGAGCAACAGGGCCAGTGTCCATGGCAGGTGAGACAGCAAGTACATGAGAGGCTGCACAGGGGAGAGTACAGCACAGCAGAACAACAGGGCCAGTGTCCATGGCAGGTGAGACAGAAAGTACATGAGAGGCTGCACAGGGAGAGTTCAGCACAGCAGAGCAACAGGGCCAGCAACACACCCATGTTCTAAACAATGTTCAGGACTAGCACACCTGTATGAGGCACAGGCGTATGGGAGAGTGATGTCAACTCACTCCTGGCTCAAAGTAAGAAAATTAATCTAGGGGGTGGATCTGCACACCTGTTTAAATCTGAGTGTACAGGATCAAGTGATTCTTCAAATATAGAAATTTTAGCGTGCTCTCTAGTAATAAGGGTGCGTGCCCTACGCCCTAACAGTATCAACTTGTTAAATATAAGCTAGAGGAAAAATGACGAGCTGCTAGAGGCACAACTTTTGGGCCATGGGCCTCTCAACAGTAATCAAAAAGTTTATCATATCTCTATGTTGATATTTACAAGATTTTTTATTCTCTTGATTTTTAAGCATTTGAAAAGGAAACAATAAACAGTGCATTCTATGCGCTACAATTTCTCATCACAAGATTGTTATGTTTACAAGAAACATCAAAGAAAATTGCACATAAATCATTCAGCAAATCAACAGATTGTCTATGGTGATATTATTATATCTTCACAAAATTTACAAAAATATCCCAAAATCCCAATGCATTTCGGGTTCATCCTGAACCCTTCGTCAGGAGATGTAATAAATGAGTAAATAATCAATTCTTGAGTTGACAACGGAGTGTAGAGATGTCTATTCAGGATCTACAAAACAGCAACAGAGGTATCTGTACGTCATATAATCAGTAATTACATATTTAAGAAGCCACATAAAAGGACTGGGGAGTGCCGCTGAGAGAGAGTTCTTGTGTGGAGGAAAAGTGCAGATCCATCGTAAATACCAAAAATACCGTGCGTATGCCAGAATACTTAAAGTGAAAAACTCTCATGCAGGTCATTGCAAAAATGACTCGTGAGGAGCCAAGGAAAGGAAAATAGAACTAGTGAACCCTCATGTGTTGAGAAAAGCATGCCAAGAAAATGAGCGATAAAGTCAATAAGGAAATAACTCCGTGAAGGGTCTGACTGTTTAAATGAGCTTACCGGACAACAGTCCAATACAAGCATGTGTATGTGAGCCACAGGTATACTATGTAACAACCACGTTCCTCGTGTCCAGATAACCTTAAAAAATAATAACAGGGAACGATCAATCTCCTAAACTTAACCGAGTGTTGTGAACAAACACAGAGACCCGGTGTGCAGCTTACCGGTACAAGTGGAGAAAACACGTAATCTCAAGTCTCTCAGATCCAAACGCCTGAAAAAAGAATCACAAAATCCTTATTGTCAACTCCCTACCGCAACTCGAAAACCACTGAAGCATTTGGATAAGACCACCAAAACTTGCCTTTCTCTTCAACCGCCGCCATGCATACAGAGTTGCCCAGCGTGAATCCGCCCAAAAGATCACGTGGTGCGGAACTCACGGGTTTAAGTGAAAAGAGTAAACAAAATAGAAGACGGACTGCCAGCAAAACCGTAACCTCACCTAAAAAGGGAGAATGTGCTCGAGTTCTAAACCTATATCCAATGTGTTCATCATGTTCATGTTCTAAACCAATCGAAACGGGGAAAACCGTAAAAAGTATGTATATGAAAACATATACATGTATGTGTGAGACAAAAAGAATGCCCTAACAGAAATTATGAAGAGTAACTCGCTGTGACATAAAATAGCTGTGACCTGTGCGAAACGTCCAGCAGAAAGTAGAAGATCTAGGTAAAAGGGACAGAGTAAGATAAAGTTATTAAAAGGAAAAAAACCTAACAAGGAGAAACAAAAAAACAACATGCGAAAATTCAAGGAGTGAGGAATATTCAGATGGACTAAATCATGCTCAAACAATGAAACAGAGAAGTAGGGAAGAAAAAGAGAAGAAAAAAGAAAAGGAAATCCCAGCGTACTCCTGTACAATCTAGTAGATAGTATCAGCCTCTTATAAAAAACACAATAATTCGTAATGGTCGTTACGACCCCTGGACTTACTGTACCTAAGGTCTTTATCCAATGTGTTTCCCTCCTAGCTAGAAGTGTATTGAAATCTATTCCTGATGTTTGTTTAATGCATTCCGAAACCGTATATCTTACTTGGGGAATAGTATGTTTGGCTTCTACCCAGTGTCTGGCTAGTGGAGAATTTATGTTCTTGTTTCTGATGCGACTTTTGTGCTCTACTATGTGTGTTTTAATCTTTCTACTGGTTCTGCCCACGTATACTCGTCCACACGGGCACTTGATGGCATACACTACTCCTTCAGTGTGCAATCTGCATTGTGTCTGAGTTTTATACTTTGGCCTGTGTGTGGATGCATGAACTGGTTTCCCGGAATGACATTGCCGCATTGGCCACAATTGTAACATTTCATCATGCCCTTCTCCCTGGTTTTGATGGTTGTCTTGGGTGTTTTCAAAAATTCACGTAAGTTTTTGGCCCTGTTGTGTGCAAATAGTGGAGTCCCATGAAACACCTGTGCAAAGTCCGGTTCGTTTTCTATCAGTTCCCATCGGTTTCTAATGATGGTTTTAATGAGTGTTGCTTGAACCGAGTTTTTGATGACGAACACTTCACGTTTCATTTGGGTTTTCTTCTTTGACATTAAAAGTTCTTCGCGAGCTTTTTGCGATGTAATGTAATCCGCTTCCCGTAATACTTCATCAGGATAACCTCGATCCTTGTATTCTTGAGTTTGTTTTTGAATCAGTTCTTGGCAATGATCAGCATTAGATGTGATTCTTTTAATGCGCATCATCTGAGATATAGGAAGATGTCTTTTCAAGCTGTATGGATGTGTGCTTGTAAACAGGGGAGCGTTATTGACATCGGTTGGTTTCCTGTACACTGATGTCTCAATGCCAATGGCTGTTTTTCTAATCTCAATATCGAGAAAATTAATCTTTTCTCTGTCAATGGTATGGGTAAATTTGATCCTGTAGTTACAGGTGTTCAATTGCGTGATGCTCTCTTCCAATGTCTCTCTGGTACCGGTCCAAATGACCAGGATGTCATCAATGTAACGAATAAGTAATGCTGCATGAGCCTGCCAATGTGGGTTAGGTATTAATAATTGCTCCTCAAAGTGAGACATAAAAGTGTTTGCATAGGAGGGTGCCCCTGGAAACCCCATAGAGGTCCCAGTACATTGAATGTAAAATTTATCTTGCCAGGAAAAATAACTGTGATACAGAGCGAAGTGCAACAATTCTAAAAGAAAAGTGCTTTTTTGTTGGTCAATATCTGAATGGCAGGTCATTTTGCAATGACCTGCATGAGAGTTTTTCACTCTAAGTATTCTGGCATACGCACTGTATTTTTGGTATTTACGATGGATCTGCACTTTTCCTCCACACTAGAACTCTCTCTCAGCGGCACTCCCCAGTCCTTTTACGTGGCTTCTTAAATATGTAATTACTGATTATATGACGTACAGATACCTCTGTTGCTGTTTTGTAGATCCTGAATAGACATCTCTACACTCCTTTCCTTTTCAAATGCTTAAAAATCAAGAGAATAAAAAATCTTGTAAATATCAACATAGAGATATGATAAACTTTTTGATTACTCTTGAGAGACCCATGGCCCAAGAGTTGTGCCTCTAGCAGCTCATGGTTTTTCCTCGAGCTCATATTTAACTCACTCCTGGCTGTCATGCACACTTGTACCTGGCTATGTGTCGGGGACAGCAGGCCCAATTGACTGTGGTGACAGAGCCCCAGGTGCTGTGGGGCTAACAGTGGCTTGGCAAGCTGGAGGGCTGTGTGGACCAGGTGGCATAGTGGCACGTGGAGGTGGAGTCATGCAGACCTCTGACACAGTGTGGGTGGGAGAGGTTGGAGGGGTGCCCTTCCACTTTTTGGGAATATGAAATGGCTTAGCTGTCTTGGGGTTGATGGGAAGTGTTGGTGACACAACAGGCACACACCCCAACTGCCCACATCATGTGCAGACACTGGCACTACCTCTGGAGATGTGCTGGATCCCACGGAACGCTTGGTCTGGCTACGTCTCTGGACCACCTTCCTCTCTTTGCCAGGTGTACCCCCTACAGTGCCCTCCTTTTCCTTCTTGCCAGGGGTGGTCTCTACAGTGCCCTCCTTTGCCTTCTTGCCAGGTGTACCCCCTACCATGCCCTCCTTTGTCTTCCTGCCAGGGGTGGTCTCTACAGTGCCCTCCTCTGCCTTCTTGCCAGGTGTACCCCCTACAGTGCCCTCCTTTGCCTTCTTTACCAGGGGTGGTCTCTACAGTGCCCTCCTCCACCTGCATCAATGGACGTGGAATTGGGGTAGATGTGTTGGGTGGATGTGTCCCTGTGCTCTTCCTAGGTGTACCCCTGATATGCAACACCTCCTCAGTGGGCACAGACACTGCATGGGTAGGTTTGTGTGATGTATTACTGACAGGAGAGTCTTTTGCTGGTGATGCCTCTGCAGCATGTGAGCCTGATGTCTGCCTGATTGCTCTTCTGGCCTTGCTCTTCCCTGACTGGCTCTTGTCTGTGCATTCTGGGGTGGCCATGCTCTTCAGTGGGGATGGTGTCTGTGGGCGGGAGTGTTTGGGTTGTGTCTGTTGTGTGCTCCTTGTGCTGAACCTTTTTGTTGACGCAGGCGAACCGTGCACACTGTCATCCGATGTGGCAACTGCCTGGGGGGTGGACAAAGGCACCTGAGCTGCAATGGGAGCATGTGCCTGTTGAAGGGCTGACGTGACTGTGGATGACAATGCCTGGACTGTACGGTGTAGCCCACCCACGCCAGTGTATGCCCTCCATGTATGCAACCTCCTGGCCTTATTTCTTGTCATGGTCACTGAAGGCATTGAGCAGGGCGGTCTGGCCCACACAAAGCTGGCGCAGGAGCTCAACACACTCTGCACTGAGGGCAGCAGGGGGGACAGGTGCAGGGGCAGCGGTGCCAGGTGTGAATGTGACTCGTCCCCTCTTAGTGACACGGATACGGGCAGCACCAGAGGAAGTGGATGGGAGGCTGGGCACTGGCCGCTGGGTGGTAGATGATGATGCAGACTCCCCATCCCCTGTGCCTGCCAACATGGATGCATCCCCGCTGGCATCAGATGATGTGGTACTCTGTGTCTCTGCCACAGATTCCTCCTGCATACTTCTGTCCCCCTCAGATGCACTGGTGGGCTCTGTGTCACTAGCCTCCGCTGCAGCTGTAGTGCTACTCTCGCCACCACTGGTTTCTGGCTCATGTTCCTCTGTGGTCTCTTGCGAATCTGCATGAGAGAGATACAGAGTTGTGTAAGTGTCATCATCTGGTCACACGAATTACAATCAATGCAGTACAGGAGAGGCCCAAATCTACATGGTAACCACCACACCCTGCAATCACCGTGCAGCAACACACAACATAGACCACAACAGTGCCTGTAAGGCAGAATAACTGCCATGAATGAGCCATGTTGATGCCACACAGCACTACACCCTGCCCGTAGATGGAGTGCCCCCCCAACTTGCCCTGCCCTAGGTACATGATGTGGGTACAACACTTATTACCAATGACAGACCTTCAGGGAACAGGAGGGGACAACACACACACACCTATTAGGTCATTACAGTCCACAATGCCAAGTAGGCCATAGCAAGCACCATGTGGTAACCTGGGGCACATTGTTGTCAGATGTGTGGGCCTCAACGATTATGGTGCATGAAAAGTAGGCATACATGAAGTCACACTCAGAAAGTTGACACTGCAGTTCACCCCATTATAGATTCCCCACACTATCCCAATGATGAATGACCATGTGGAGCCTAACCCATCTGGCAATGCGAAAGTACAGCAGAGAGTTTCAGCTTAGTAAGGCCAGGGTGGGCCAATGCCTGATACAACCACACATCACAGCAGCCACTCACATTACACAGCACATCACAGCAACGCACGCACATCACATGGGTCACCGGTGCCACAGGCCCTGTACACATGCATCCACTCCCAGCAAAAATCACCCTCCCCAGATACTCACCACCCCTGCCTTGCTGCCGATGCTCCCTCAGACGTGCATCCAGGTCTGGATGAGTCACTGCCAAGATGCGGCCCATTAGTGGAGTCATGCTGCGCCGTGCCAAATGCCCTGTGCGTGGTAGCATCCCCAAGGTCATCTCTGCCACTTGCTTTGCCAGTCGGCTGATGTCGTCCCACCTCTTGTGACAGTGGGTGCGTCGTCTGTTGGAAACCCCCAGGGCTCGCACCTTTTCTGCAATGGCCCTCCACAGGGCCTTACTCTGGTGTACCTTGAGCTGCAGGTATGAGAGAAAAGAAGGGTAAATGACCAGTTACACAATGTCAGATTCCAACATCTATCAGTACAGTAGCAAGACACAGACTCAGGACTAATTGTAACCTCCCTCCCTCCAAAACTGGGGGACCCCTCACAAGGGCACTCTGCATGGCCCAAACATTTGTGAATGCATGCACACATTGGGGCGTATAGGCTCCATGATATTCTCACAAATGCAGGATGCCTCAACACCATATGCATCAACAAAAGTGTGTAAGTCTGAAATAATCCAGGGCACAGATGGGTCATATCTACTATTCAGTGTGAAGGAACTGGAGCAAGGAGCATGTAAGTCTGGTGATGTTTAATCGTTTGGGTGGGCAGGCACTGAACCTACTCTCTGGGTCACACTGACTCAGACTACAGGTGCACACAGAAATATATACAAACACATGTCACTGACATTTTCAAATTTACTCAACTAGGAGGAGGCCAAATCTCCTACGTCACCTGACAGTGCTGGAGGACATGGAGAATGTTGCAATAATTCAGAAATTCCACCTGGACAGACCAACACTGAAGATCCTGTGTGATCTTTTCACAACAAGAAACAAGATCCTGTGTGATCTTTTGGAGCCCCACCTGCAGCCTCGCCGTCACTATCCAACTGCATTCACACCGACATACAAGGTGATGGCAGCACTTCACTTTTTTGCAACAGGTTCCTTCCAGGAGACCGTGGCTAGCGCTGGAGGGATGTCGCAGCCCATGTTCAGCCAGGTGCTGAGGGATGTTCTTGCAGCCATGATGCTATATAGAAATCGCTACATTCATTTCCCTAGGGGAGCAGAATTGGCCGGTGTGAAGGGTGACTTCTATCCCCTTGGGCGCATCCCAAATGTTGTTGGTGCCATCAATTACACCCATGTAGATCTGGTGCCACCACTGCAACAGAGCACATTTATAGAAACCGTAAACATTATCATTCTATCAGTGTGCAGGTGGTGTGCCTTGCGGACATGACCATTTCCCATGGCGTGCTGTGTGTTACCTGCTGCACTCTGGCTGTGCAACATTGCAATGGGTGTTTGTCATTCACAGGTGACTCTGCATATCCCAGTAGGCCATGGTTGTTGAGCCCGCTAAGGAATCCCAGGACCCCGGCTGACATCCGGTACAATGAGGCCCATGGCAGGACCCAACGTGTAATCGAGCGGACTTTTGGCGTGCTGAAGTCAAGGTTCCGCTGGCTTGACAGAACAGGAGGTGCACTGGCATACTCGCCTGGGAAGGTGTGCAAGATCGTTGTGGCATGCTGTATGCTGCACAACCTGGCCATCCACAATGGGATTCCCCCTGCTCCTGGAACATGGTGAGGAACCAAGGCCACCACCTGCTCAAGGACCTGAGTCTAGAGATGAGGACAGTGGAGAGGAGGAAGGAGTAGACCTGTGCCAGCAGCTCATCGACCGCTACTTCACTTGAAGGTGGGCGACGAGGTACGACGTGTACATTGTCTGGTGTGGTTGCTGTTGTTGTGAAGGGCTATGCGTGGATGTAACAGACAGGTACACGTTCAGTCACCTGTGTGTGGTAAATGTGACATTGACTTTCCATATGGGGACGTATGCTGGACCCTATCTGTTCATACCTGCAGCCAATTGTCTTGTATGCCAGTAGTGTCTTGTGTATGTTTTGTGTGTTCTGTCTGTGATGCCACAATGAGACCAGTGACTGTTGTGTCTCCCTAGGTGCTTCAGAATAATCCTGCCCTACATACTGTACATCATTTAGACACATCATGGACATTGTCAACACTGTAAATATTGCTCTAAAAACGATACTGCACAAAATCTGGTGCGTCAGGTATTTTATTTGGAAAGTGGACATGTGATTTATGCAGGAATATTTAAATGAAGGTCGGGAATGAGCAGTGAGTTGACAGTCATGGTCGATGAGATGCAAGAGTAGACACCACATGGATGTGGTGACCCAGTCCAACAGACAAGTGCCATTGCCAAGGAAATGTGGGGAAAGGCAGTCCAAACAGTCAATGCAGTGGGGAAGAGGGTTGCCATCACGGCTGGCTCCGTGACTGGCGTGTGGCAGGTGCTTTGCCTCCGGACACTCCCAGGCTCTTCTTTGGACACCCCCTAGATCTTTTTGGCGGTGGGGGCCTGCTGAATGGCCAGCGGTGTCAGAGGACTCGCCCCTCTCTGTTGGCCCAGGGGAGGACGGTGCACTGTCATCCTGCGGCACAACAGGAGGGGACGGAGGTGGTGGCTGGGACACAGGCCTGTCCCTCTGCAACGCCACTTGCTGGCCCATGAGGTCCAAGGTGGTTGTCGATGGACCTCATCAGCAGGATGAGCTCCCTTAATAGTTCATCAGACCGGCCACTTTGTCCCTGGACCTCTTGGTATGCCTCCACAACTCTGGTGAAGTGATCCAGGGATGGTGTCCACTCCTCCCGAGGTCTGGTGGTGACCCTGGCCCTGCCACCTACCCTGCTGCCACAGACCTGTTGCCTCGTCACTGTAGGTCCACGCACACTCTCCCTGCCCTTCACAGTTGTTGGTGTGGGCTGGTCATCCCCTGGGACAGGGAGGGTGCTGCGGGTGGTACTGATGGTACTGGTGGTACTGGTGGTGGTGGCGGTGGTGGCTGCGGTGGAGGCAGAGGCCGTGACAGCAAGGGTCTGCTGTGCTGTTGTTGCAGCAGACGTGGTGGTGGGGCGGATGGGGGCCTGGGACCTCTGGGTTTGTGGCACACCAGATGGGCCGGCCTGGAGCTCATCGTCCAAACTGTCCTGGGAGTCAACATCTGTGAGTCCATGTACCGGGGTGGAGGCTGGCTCTGCTGGTCATTGTTGTGGTCCTCAGCAGTGAGTTCTTCATCACCTGTGGAGTAGATGGGGAATGGTCAGTGTTGGGCACTGTGCAAGTATTGTATCATCTGCGTATCATCGACTGTACACTACACAATTATGAAGTCTCCACTAGTATAATTCATTGCAACACTGTGTGTAATTTCATAGTGCAGAGGAACATCATTCACTCATACATGCCGGGTGCCAATGCATTGCATGCAATTGTTGCTGTGTGTAGAGATGCAGGTCTCACACACACATCAGGAAGAGTTCAGATGGCTACCTACCTGTTAGGTGAGGGGGGGAACACTGCAATGGCTGACACATGCTCCTGGGTGGGGGAGGCCTCCATGCTGCTGGAGTGTGGACCAGGGGGCATGCTGGGAGTAGTGATACAGGCCTCCCACCCCCAAACAGTGCTCCAATATAAGATAGCTACCTACCTGTAAGTCTGTTTGGTGAACAGTGCAATGGTTGACACATGCTCCTGGGTGGGGGAGGCCTCCATGCTGCTGGAGTGTGGGCCAGGGGGGGCATGCTGAGAGTAGTGATACAGGCCTCCCACCCCCAGTGCTCCAATACAAGTGAGATACCTACCTATTAGCTGAGGGTGAACAGTGCAATGGCTGACACATGCTCCTGGGTGGGAGAGGCCTCTAGCCTGCTCAGCTGTGGGACAGGGGGCATGGTGGGAGTGGTAGTGCAGGCCTCCCTCCAACAGACAGACATCACAAGCAAGATAGCTACCTACCTGTTAGGTGAGGGTGAACAGTGCAATGGCTGACACATGCTCCTGGGTGGGGGAGGCCTCCATACTGCTGGAGTGTGGGCCAGGGGGCATGCTGGGAGTAGTGATACAGGCCTTCCACCCCCAAACAGTGCTCCAATACAAGATGGCTACCTACCAGTAAGTCTGTTTGGTGAACAGTGCAATGGCTAACACATGCTCCTGGGTGGGGGAGGCCTCTATCCTGCTCAGCTGTGGGACAGGGGACAGAGTACAGGGTTCCCTCCAACAGACAGACATCACAAGCAAGATAGCGACCTACCTCTTAGGTGAGGGTGAACAGTGCAATGGCTGACGCATGCTCCTGGGTGGGGGAGGCCTCCTTGCTGCTGGATTGTGGGCGAGGGGGCATGCTGGGAGTAGTGATACAGGCCTCCCACCCCCAAACAGTGCTCCAATACAAGATGGCTACCTCCCTGTAAGTCTGTTTGGTGAACAGTGCAATGGCTGACACATGCTCCTGGGTGGGGGATGCCTCTATCCTGCTCAGCTTGGGACAGGGGGCATGGTGGGAGTGGTAGTGCAGGCCTCCCTCCAACAGACAGACATCACAAGCAAGATAGCTACCTACCTGTTAGGTGAGGGTGAACAGTGCAATGGCTGACACATGCTCCTGGGTGGGGAAGGCCTCCATGCTGCTGGATTGTGGGCCAGGGGGCATGCTGGGAGTAGTGATACAGGCCTCCCACTCCAAACAGTGCTCCAATAGAAGATGGCTATCTACCTGTAAGTCTGTTTGGTGAACAGTGCAATGGCTGACACATGCTCCTGGGTGGGGGAGGCCTCTATCCTCCTCAGCTGTGGGACAGGGGGCATGGTGGGAGTGGTAGTGCAGGCCTCCCTCCAACAGACAGACATCACAAGCAAGATAGCTACCTACCTGTTAGGTGAGGGTGAACAGTGCAATGGCTGACACATGCTCCTGGGTGGGGAAGGCCTCCATGCTGCTGGATTGTGGGCCAGGGGGCATGCTGGGAGTAGTGATACAGGCCTCCCACTCCAAACAGTGCTCCAATAGAAGATGGCTATCTACCTGTAAGTCTGTTTGGTGAACAGTGCAATGGCTGACACATGCTCCTGGGTGGGGGAGGCCTCTATCCTCCTCAGCTGTGGGACAGGGGGCATGGTGGGAGTGGTAGTGCAGGCCTCCCTCCAACAGACAGACATCACAAGCAAGATAGCTACCTACCTGTTAGGTGAGGGTGAACAGTGCAATGGCTGACACATGCTCCTGGGTGGGGGAGGCCTCCATGCTGCTGGAGTGTGGGCCAGGGGGCATGCTGGGAGTAGTGATACAGGCCTTCCACCCCCAAACAGTGCTCCAATACAAGATGGCTACCTACCAGTAAGTCTGTTTGGTGAACAGTGCAATGGCTAACACATGCTCCTGGGTGGGGGAGGCCTCTATCCTGCTCAGCTGTGGGACAGGGGGTATGGTGGGAGTGGTAGTGCAGGCCTCCCTCCAACAGACAGACATCACAAGCAAGATAGCTACCTACCTGTTAGGTGAGGGTGGACAGTGTAATGGTGTTAGGGTTGTGCAAGGAAGTCCTTCTCAGTGTGTTGGTTGCCATTTGTTTGTACTTACCAGCCTCCGCTCCCCTGGCTACTCCTGTGAGACTCTCAGGAAGCAGTATGGCAACCACCTTCTCCTCCCATAGTGTAAATGTTTTCGATGGGAGGGCCACTGCCAGTCTGGTTAGCCAGCGTCCAGTTCTTGCTCCTCCTCTCCTTGACATCCCTCTTGAGATCATGCCACCGCTTCATGATCTCCTTCTTGGATCTTGGGGTGGTCCCTACTGCATTGACCCTTTGGACTATCCTTTCCCACATTTGTGTCCTCGTGGCTAATGGTGTCTGTTGGACCAGGCTACCAAACAGTTGTGGCTCTATTCTCAGTATCTCATTGACCATGACTGTCAACTCACGCTCAGTGAATTTGGGCATTTTCTGTGATGTCATGATGTGTGGTGGTTGAAGTGTTTGTGGGTGCAGGTGTGTGGGTGGTGGTTGTGGTGTTGGTGTGTGAGGTGTGTTGTGTGCTGGGGATTGCTGGTGCTGGTGTGATGGTGGTAGTGATGATGGTGGTGGATGTGTGTGCGTGCTGTGCTCTTTTGCCTCTCCTGTCAGATGTGGTGTATGCCCTTCTCTTCTGGAGTGTTGCAAAGGATTGTGGGCAGTGAAGGGAGTGGTTTTATACTCAGCTGTGTGGCTGTGTCCAAGTGGAATTTGGGTGTCAGGTGGGTTGTGGGAGTTGTCCTGTGCTTTTTTATTTTAATTTGCATTATTTTGTTTTATTTGTATTTGTGTTACGTATTTGGGGGGCATGGCTACTTTTATTTGTGCAATGTTTGGCATCGCTGCGGTGTTTTGGCATCGTCCGCCATGTTTTTCATGTCCCGTCCGCTGCGGTGGCTATGCTGCAGCTCTTCCGCTATCTCTCCCATTCACTCCTGTGTGCAACCGCGGCGGTCGGTTACAGCGGTTCCGACCGCGACACCCTCGGTGATATCCTAATTTCCCGTGCGGTGACTCCGCTTACCTTGCAGCGGGTTGTTGCTTTTCCGCTGCTTTTCCGACTGCCGCGGTCAATTTTTTTCCCGTCACCGCCCGCGTCAGACGGTTTTGCTTGGGCCACTACCGCCGCGGTCGGTCTTTTGTGGCGGTTGATCCTAATGTGGCCGCTGGTTTATCCGCGGTGCAGGCGGGCGGTTGGTTTCCGCCTCCATGGCTGTCGTGGTGGTTTCCCGCCCGCTATCCTAATGGGGCCTTTAGGGTTTGTAACTGAAAAATTACACATCACCAAGAATTGGTGGAATAGAGACCCACCTAGTTCAGCGAGATGTGTATGAGGAATAAGTCTTTGCATGTTGCTGGAGATCCCCAAATGTGTCTCATGGAAATATGCGTAAAAACCCACTCAAATCTGGGGTCAATGATTGGACAATTTGGGAAATGCAAGTGAGTTTGGGGTAGACAAAGAAGTGTTGATATAAATTTAATAAGATCATGGCCTACGAAGGAAAATGTTTTACAAGATAATCATTCTGGCGTGTCACTTATGAATTTTACTTCAATCTTGTAAGACCTGGCATCGTTGGAGTGGTTTCCCATGTCTTTTTACCTCTACTGCCTGTATTTTTTATGTTATGCTGGACGTCGTTTTTGCTGGTTTATGTACTCTGGGCATTTTACCACTGATGATCAGTGCTAAAGTGCAAGTGCCCCCTGTGTAAATTTTTATTCTGATTGATTCTCCTTGATTGGCATATTTGATTTACTGGTAAGTCCCTAGTGGACTGTGTGTGTCCAGGGCCTGTAAATCAAATGCTACTAGTGGGCCTGCGGCACTGGTTGTGCCTCCCACATGAGTACCACATGAGTAGCCCCGTACACTTGTCTCAGGCCTGTCATTGTAGTGTCTGAGTGCACCTTTGAACTGCCATGTTGACCTGGTAAGTGCCCTCACTTGCCATGCCCTAACCTTCCCGTTTGTTACATGTAAGGACTCCTAGGTTAGGCTCAAGGGGAAATGCACTACATTTACAACCGAGTCATCACATCGCAACATCCTTTACAACGCATGTCATTACAACGCATACCATTACAAAGCATAGTACCCCATCACTATCCAACACTTACCCTACTGTTGCACTCCCTGGAGCTAGAATAGTAATTTTTACCCCTACACTATCCAGCACTTACCCTACTGTTGCACCCCCTGGAGTTAGATGTATGCGTTGTAACGTCATACATTCAGGCTCAAGGGACCCCCATGGGCAGGGTTCAGTGTATGTGAAAGGTAGGAAATGTACTGGTATGTTTTACATGTCCTGATTGTTCACAATTGCAAGGGCTAGCTCTCCCATAGGCTATCATTGGAGCTGCCTTGTAACATTTGCCAAGTGTACTTTCAATTGGGAATTGCTTGAGAATTGAAGTTTGGGCTCTCTGTGGACAGAATTTAAAAATACATCTTTTAGTAAAGGTGTTTTTTAAATTGTGTGTTTGAAAATGCCACTTTTAGGAAGTGGACATTGTCTTGTATAACCACCTTGTGCCTCTGATTGCCTGTGGAAACAATGTCTGGTTTGGACTGAAAGGGGCCTGTATTCACTCTAGACAGTCACACAAAGGGAGTTGAGGTGTACTCTGCATATTCGGGCAGCCCATCACCAGCTGATGGGCCTTCCTGAGCAAAAGCGGTGGGAGGAGTTGTCACCTGCACCTGAATAGGGCTGTGCCTGGCCTCTCACAATGTTGTCTCCCCCCCGAGTGTTTCTGGAGACAGAACCAGATAGGGCAAGACCTTGTGCACTCCAAAGACAATCCTTTCAAGAATGCCTACTTCAAAGGCCAAAAGGGGTGTAAATATTCGACCTAAAATCCCAGACTTTTAGAATACTTCTGGTCAGGAGGAACCTATGCTAAGGAGAAGAGCAGAGTCAGTCTAAAACTATATAAAAAAATTGCTCTTCTGAATACGCTGTGACACCCTCTCAATCTCTACACATTTTTGGCCCTTCACTGTCGCTGACATGTGGCCCACCCACACAAGATGAGTCTCATTTTTATCAAGAGACCGAGGGGAATGCTGGGTGGTATGAAATTTGAGCTGGCATGGCGATCCCACACAGAAATGTTAGGTGGGTTTCCTTAGATGGTCGGAGAGCCCTGGATCAAAAACTCAGGGGACCTCCTTGCAAAGCCAGGTGGTATTGCGATAGATGATTTTGATGTCCCCGCAATATGTTTTGGGCCTTTCTTTGTTGCGGGCACTTGGCCCACCCACACAAGTGAGGTAGCATTTATTTCGAGAGATCTGGGGTAACACTGGGTGGTTGAAAATGTGCTGTTTCTTTCTGATTCTGGAAGAATATGGCACAGTAATGCAAGGAAAATGTGTGATTTTAGTCACATTTTGAGGTTTGCAGGGCATTGTGGGTAAGCCAACTTATTGGGATCCACAAGAGGCACACTGCCCTGTAACCCCCTGGGTGTCTAGTTTACAAAATATCTAGATCTGGTAGATTTTTCTTAAAGACAATGTACACCTTAACAGAGAAAGACAGAAAAGACTGCATAACCATCTATTCCTCAAGGGAGGCTTGGCCAAGCTGCGGAACGTGGCCGGCATGCTACAATCAGGGATGCATTAGAGTGGAGATGGGGCTTGCGGCTGCAGTGAGGGTGTACTGCCTGTGAAAAGACCCTCACATCGAAGGCGCATGTAAGCTGCCCCTCCCATATTGTATTTGGCATTGAACTAAGCAGTCCATGGCGTGGCCAGACCAGAGTTTGTGAAGTGTTCCTTTTTCTGTGGAACCTGTGCAGCGGGGCGTGGCTGGGCCCACAGCTGAGGACTGGTATAGAAGAACGCACACACCGCTGGATCTTAGGTGGGCCCGCCTCCTGTAGGGGGATTAAACAAGAATTTTACCTGCGACAGGGATTCAGTGAGAACGCAGTGTACCATCCGGAGTTAAGCCAATTACGAACCCTGAGTGCAGCAGGCTGAGGAGCAGAACATACCTGGCAACAGCAAGACCCCGGATGGCTTCTGGAGCGCTGACCTGAGGGACAAAATGGCGGACATGATGCAGTAACAACTACGGCATCACTGGAAAAGTGACCACTTCCACCCCTGACGATCCCCAGCAGTGAGTACTGGTGTTTGCATGGCACCAGGGGTATGACTTGGCTGGGTGTCTGCCAGTGAGGAGAAAACTGCTTGCTTCGGTGTGGCCCCTCCTGAGAGGCACCAAATACTAATTGCATTACAGACCTGTTAGCTGCACTATGCCCGCTTGATAGTCTATCTGGTGAAATCGGGCATCGTAAGCACCCTGTAATGGCAAAGCGACAGAGCTGAGCCAAGAGTCATTAACGTTTCTCCATCACAAGTTTATACCTGCCGTCCCTCCATAGTGAATGACTGACCAATGCCAGCAATCTGATCCTGGCTGGAGGAGCGATTGTGCAAACACAAACTGTTTGCGTGGGGAGCAGTGCCAAGACTTCAAAGTGTTCTGTGGGGGCCCCTCATCACAATCTGACACATAGGCTGCTCGGACCCCGCTGGAGGCCACGGCCGTGGACCCCCCACCTCATTTTCTCACCCTCTTCCGGCCTCCTGCTACAACTGGGAGCTTTGGGAGTAATACGAGGAGAGCGTGGTCCTGGGCGCTAGCGGTGAGGCGTCAGTACCCCTTGCTTCCACTGGACCACATCGTTTGCTGCCTCAGACAGCATCATAGAACAGCCAAGCAGCCTTGTGCCCGGGAATGATGGGCGATACTAGAGGGAAAATAACTGACCAGATGGACAATGGGAAGATATGAACTTAAGAACCTGGGGATACAGCCCTGATATCCCAGGACAACTGTGCGCCTCCCACGGATGTGGCCCCTCCGAAAGACAAGTTGGATACAATACTGCAGTAAATTCTGGATTCTCGCAAGGCACTTGAGCTCCAGCTCCCCACCTTAACAACAGACCTTACACTGCTTAGGACAGACCACAAAAAATTGGCGGGTGTAGTCAAGATCCCCACATCTGAGCTGGCCGAATTAACCCCACAACAGCAAAACCAAGCAAATACAATCCTCATCATCATTACTTTATTTCAGTCACAAGGGATCCTAAAAGTACTCAGCACATACATTATACAGTAGAAAGAAGCAAATGGGTGGTCATAAATAAATAAGGTCATCTTATATAAAGAGTAATATAAAATCACATGAATTAAAAAAAGCAAGATACATCATAAAGTGCTTTTTGTGCACTAAATCCACAATACATGTCAAGATTTTTAGACAAATCAAATGTCGTCTCCATAGTAATACATTTAAAATCACATACATTTAAGAAGTGTAGTGCATCATAGAATGCATTTAAAACGCTTTTTCCACAGTGCCTGCCAATAGCTAGATAGGCCAAAGACCATAGCTCTGCGTGTATCAGTACTCAGAGTTCTTAACACTTCTAGGTAGTGGCCAGGGCCGACTAGTTTACAGAGTGGTATTATCCATTTTTTCCTGAGAAGTTTATAATTAGGGCAGAAGAATATCAGATGCACAATAGATTCAGGACTAGCATTACAAGCAGGACAGAGATCATCAATAGGGACATCATTGCACCACTTTTTACTAAAATGTTTCATAGGTATAGTCTTATACCAAAACTGAAAAAATAATTTACAAGCCAAAGGGTGGACAATTTCATCTAGTGTGTCCTCTAAACAGGGAACCGATTTAAAGTGTACTAATTCAGTAGTCAAGCGGCCCTCCACTTTTGCCAAAACTTGCACTAGTGTTACCTCCCAGAACTTTTCTTTCATGCTTGTTCAAGATAAAGTTACTAGACTGTCTGAGTCAGTCCAAAAACCCTCCATTCCAAGTCTCCCAGTAACTCCTTTATTGTTCTAAACCAGGGGATCGAGATTATTGATGGAGACTTCAATAACTCAAAAAGTGTCACCCTTTATGGCAAGAGTTCATCCACAGTCCACAGCCTGTGCCAGAACATAAGGAGTTTATAGCTTAATTTGTGCACTAGCTGCCTTTGCGCAATATCCTGGTATAGGGGCACCAACGGGGTACTAGCAGGTAAATCTACCAAGGTTCTAAGGAAGCCATTTTCAATGTGGACACACAATTTGTCCTTCCAATGCCCCACAATTCAGCTCCATAGAATGCCCCACCTAATACCTTTGAAATATAGATTTATAGATTTCAAGAGTGGGTGCAAGTTGTCTTGACAGTATCTCCCTGTGTATTTTAGTGTGTATTTTAGTGATGTTGGCAGTCTGATCTATCAAATGCATTTTAACTTTCTCAATGTGTGCTGCCCAATTAATCAATGGTACAAGGTGAGGCGAGTTTACGCCCCAAACCAACTGCACTGCTGTAAATGCCTGCTTGGCCAATTTATTCCACTGTTCATCCATCAATTAATCCATATTTACAAGCTAATCCAAAAGATTTTTTCACTCATGTTTTTCTGTATTTGTTCAATGCTCTACATGCGGGATTCATTCGACTTTTTTTTCCAGGTTTCTCATGCCCAAACTGTGCCCATCCAGGCCTCTTGTTTAAACATGACAGGTGCCAAGGTTCGTTTCCAAGCAGTGTTTTATTGATATCCCAATGCATTTAGGGCGGGATACGCCCTTCGTCAGGGGACACTGTAAAGTAACAATACGACTATTACTGTTTGTACATGGCTAAATGTTACTATTACATTCATGAAGTACATTCGTGTATTAAAAATACTATGCATGTCGGAATTATTTTCTATATTGTGCTATTAAACGTGTATTAACGCAGACGCAGTTATATCATAACTTTTGGGTTCACTCTCCACATAAACCGCTTTACATTCTGTTAAACGGATTCCTTACATGGTAATAAATATTGCCTGCAAACAATCTTGCCTTCTAATACCATTACTGATAACGGGCAGTTTGCCAAACATCCATGCTGTACCTGCAGTCCAATCTCCTTATCCCTCTATGTACCCCCTCACTCTACTGTCATTCACCTTCTGACAAAACCGCCCCTAGATACCTCCTCTCTCCCATTATCAACCCAAAACCACTCGTGGATTTACAGTGTTTTTTCACATCGTGCATCAAGCACTTTCCTTCTATTGCCGTTATCCACTTCCATCTGTTTAAAGTCCGTTCAAACACCCTCATTTAAATGCCCCGTTCTCCTTCCAAAACAAACTTAAATCCTCTGCTAACTGCCGTACCTGCTACGGAAGCTGTGAACTTGCTGCGTTGTCCCGTTTCACAAACAGAATCTAACTGCATTTTTTCCTTATCACGTTTAAATCGTGCTCATGTGACCTGCTACACTCTGATTGGTGTTCCAAACATAATTAGCCCACCCCGTGGTAACTGAACCCTCCTATCTATGTTAACAACCTCAACTACCCACAATGCATTATATCTGTACCCATCTAGTTTCAAGCAGATCCTGAAAAAATGTCCATAGTCTTTCAATCAATGTGATTCAATACAGTGTCAATTGTGAAGAAAACCGGGATGCACACCATTTTAATTTAGTTTGCAAAAATAGATTAAAATGGTGTGCATCCCGGTTTTCCTCACTGTTTGCCACAATATTTTGCCCTACCAAGGGGTAGCACCCGCAAAGCAAAGAACGTTAAAAATGGAAGTAATTCGAGTTAGTTATCTACATGAACGGAGAAAAGATCAGGTTCGGATAACGAGCAGCGTTTTTTAAACAAGAAAAAGAAGGAATAACAGCGGTTACAAAAACGACCCTTGGAATCAATTGACACTGTGGGTACATAGAGGGATAAGGAGATTGGACTGCAGGTACAGCATAGATGTTTGGCAAACTGCCCGTTATCAGTAATGGTATTAGAAGGCAAGATTATTTGCAGGCAATATTTATTACCATGTAAGGAATCCGTTTAACAGAATGTAAAGCGGTTTATGTGGAAAGTGAACCCAAAAGTTATGATATAACTGCGTCTGCGTTAATACACGTTTAATAGCACAATATAGAAAATAATTCCGACATGCATAGTATTTTTAATACACGAATGTACTTCATGAATGTAATAGTAACATTTAGCCATGTACAAACAGTAATAGTCGTATTGTTACTTTACAGTGTCCCCTGACGAAGGGCGTATCCCGCCCTAAATGCATTGGGATATCAATAAAACACTGCTTGGAAACGAACCTTGGCACCTGTCATGTTTAAACAAGAGGCCTGGATGGGCACAGTTTGCGCATGAGAAACCTGGAAAAAAAAGTCGAATGAATCCCGCATGTAGAGCATTGAACAAATACAGAAAAACATGAGTGAAAAAATCTTTTGGATTAGCTTGTAAATATGGATTCATTGATGGATGAACAGTGGAATGAATTGGCCAAGCAGGCATTTACAGCAGTGCAGTTGGTTTGGGGCGTAAACTCGCCTCACCTTGTTACATTGTCACAAATACAAGTGCCATCAGGGCAAGGCACTTCACCAACGTTGCACGCATCTCTTATTGAGTCATGGATTAGTTTGCAAAAATAGATTAAAATGGTGTGCATCCCGGTTTTCCTCACTGTTTGCCAATTAATCAATGGTGTCAGGTGAATGCCTAAATAATCAAAGGCATCAACTCGCTCCAGATTGATATTACCAGCTAGCACAAGTCTTTTGGTGGGATTAGCCACTCCTTTTCTAAAATTCATATATTTGGTTATGGATTCATTTAGCACCATCCCTCGCCCGTCACAGAACTTAATAGACTCATTTAAAAGCTCCTGCAATCCTTGGGGTGATTTTGAAATTAAAAGTGTATCATCGGCAAAAAGAAGAGCAGGCACTTTTTTTGACAATTTATGGGGCATCACACCCATCTCTGTCTAAATAATTTAAAACATCATTAATAAAAAGAATAAAAAGTGTGGGGGCTAGAACACAGCCCTGCCGTACTCCACACTGGACTGGGAAGGGATCTGTGCCTTGGTTGTTCTCGCCCCACCTCACCTGTGCTGTGTTTGATTAATGTAGTCTAATTAAAATGTCTAAAAGTTTCCTTGGTATGCCCTGATCCTTTAAAACCCTCCTAAGGCTTGCATGCGGAACAAGGTCAAAGGCAGACCGTAAGTCAATGAAGGCCATATAGAGCTTTCCTCCCTTGACTTGCACTTCCTTCAGGGCCGGACTGGGAAGTGAAAGCAGCCCTGGCAAATTTTTCCAGACCAGCCCCCGTCCGGCGCGTAGCGAGCCAGCCTCCGTCAGACGCGAAGCGAGCGAGCCTGACGGCCACTAGGGGGGGGAAATTTTTCAGAAACGACAGACCAAAATGGTGAATTTTACAGCACATTTTTCATTACATATTCAAATTGTATCAACTTTCAAAGCACAGTAAACAGTAGATGATGACCTTAAAGAACATCAGGTTACCCACCCAGTCATATGTATCCATAGGCATTCTTTCAGACAGCACCAAAAATAGACACAAGTAGTGAATCAGAGAGAACAAAGTAAAAGTGAGACCAACCCCCACATGGTGTGTAGCGAGCAAGCGCCGTGAACAACCACTAGGGTGAGTTTGGGGGGTTGAACTTCTACCCCCTAAGAAAATTTGGGAGACAGAAAAGCAAAAACAAAGTGAGAGAGAGAGAGATAGAGATAAAGAGGTAAGAGAGAGAGAGAGAGAGAGAGAGAGAGATAAAGAGCTAAGAGAGAGAGAGATAAAGAGCTGAGAGAGAGAGAGAGAGAGAGAGCGAGAGATAGAGATATAGAGAGAGGGAGATATAGAGAGAGGGAGATATAGAGAGAGGGAGTTATAGAGAGAGAGAGAGATAGAGAGAGAGATATGTATAGATATAGAGAGAGAGATAGAGGTCACCAAACCAGCAGCCTGATTATAACTTTAGAACTAACATGAAAACTCTCAACAATGCCATCAAACCCATACACCTCACACACCCACTTTTATAAGCATTGCAATAACACATAGGAAAGAACAGACCATCCACATATTAACAAGATCGACCAAGAACACAAGCAGGTGGATTAGCAGACTCTACTAACACAAGTTAGGTGGAAGATCAAATTATCCACACTCTACTGTGATATGTCTACAAGTACTAGAAGTGGGCGAGCAAAGAAATTAACAGGGAGAGCCGAGACAGAGCCAAGCCAAGGGTGGGCTCTGGCTGTAAAAGCTCATGCGTGAGCTGAGCCCTGAAAATCATGCAAGAAACAACATATTAGAATATAAGTTGTCTTCAAAATTAAAAAAAAGTGTTTCTTTAATATTGAGTGTTTCACCTTAGTCCATCAGATTGTATCTCTGCATCGAGAAGTATTTATTGCAAGCGAAAGGTTTTAAACAGAAATTTACAAATGTTCCTGCCCACGCCATGCTAAAAATGCTATTAGTGAACTAAGAAGCAAGTGAGTTGTCATTTCTACCCTATATGTGGCCTAAATTCTTATCATACAATGAGTAACATTAAATCAATCACAAAAGAGGTTTTTTGTATTGCACACAACCCAAACACACTTATTTGAAGGTGCTCTGATATGTGATAATGATGAAAAAGGAGGCTCTGAGGCAAAATATTTGCTCAGGATTACACTGTTTGGTCAACCACGGAAGCTGGGGTTGATAGCAGATTTTCGAGTTTCACACTGTGCAGTTCAGCCACTTGATGGGTATCTCTTTCTGACATCAAAGATTAATGGTTTGTCCTTAATTCTTGGAAGAGGAGATTAGCGTGTGGGTGACAGTCACAATCCACATTTTATTTTCTGCGGTTTTACATAGTGCGCACTTGTGAAAGCTTAACAACAGACAAAGACCACCTTTCATGCTGTTTTTTAAATGTTGCAGGTAGATTTGTCAGATTTACAGAATGCAGAGCTGAGCCCAGGATTTAAACCTTGATCCCCCCATGTTACATGGTTGTCAGCTGTAGCCACTAGGACACATAACCTTCGTTCTTTTTGGGCTCAAGATTCTAAGATGAACCCGAGCTGAGCCAGAGCCGGCATTTACCTCAAGCCTGGTTTGAGCTTTCAGTGGCTTGCTCCTGTCTAGCAAGTACAACCGTTAGGTAACATAACATAAAATAACATTTGATCTCTAATTGAGTCATATCCTTCCATCAGTTGAGCGCTTGATTTTTTTCGGTTCAGATCCTTCTGCCGCGGTTTTCTATGATAGACCCACCTCCACTGGTGCGAGTCATTCCTTGCTTGACTTGAATCTCATTTGCCTGTAGTTTGAGGTCTATACTTCCTCCGAGGAGTTTAATTCTCTCCTGGATTGAGTCCTATCTTCCTTCTTTTTAATTTTAATTTTGTTTATTTTATATAGCGCAAACTCGACCCGAATGTATAAGCCAAGTTACATGAGCACCAGTTGTGTTACAGATGGACACATTCATTTTGTTAGGCAAAGGGAGATTAAGTGGTTTGCCCAGAATCACAGGATGTTGAGCGTCGTTGCCGAGACTCGAACCCAGTTCCCCAGCTTCGAAGTCAACTGCTCTAGCCGTTAGGCTATAACCTTGGGGGGAGTTCTAGCATCTATAGACTAGTTGAATCTTATAAATTAAGTCGTCTCATGGTTAGAGTTCTATACCTCCATTAATTGAGGCCTATAATCCAAGGGGTTGAGTCCAAACCTTCATTGGTGGGAGTCCTACAGTCCCATGGCCTTATCCTAGTCAAAGAATATAACCAGGATCTTGTCTCATGTCCTAGCAACAATAACCCTGGTGATGTACTCCTGAGGAGAAATGACCAGAAACCTTTACAATATGTGGCAAAGCAGTAAACCTCAGCCAGGCTTTAAAGATCACTGTGTATAAAACAGCCTGTGTTTTATACCTGTGTGAATCTTATAAATTAATGAATATTCATACATGAATATTCATCATGTGCCTCGTGTCTGAGCCCAACCACTCCAGTAAGGTGAAATGGGAGCGGCAGCTACTGGGATCCGTGTACAAAATAATTTATGGATGGAATAGATGGTGAACTGGGTCAACTCCCCGGTTCAGCTCTTCAATGTCTTTAAGAGAGAGTTGTTGTTGTGTATTAATGACATCTAATTAAAGTTCCCATTCTGGTGAGCGCTATATGATGTAGAGTTGGGCAAGCCACTGAAGCTCCAGCCAGGCTCGAGTCGAGACAGATGCCTGTCTCTGGCTCAGCTCGAGGTCCTCTGGACCCCTCAAGACCAGAGGGAGCAGAGCTCTGCTCTGCCGGCCAAAGCAAAAGGGATACCAATACTGTGGCTTAGTTGTACAATGTGATACGTGGCATCAATCCCGGCTGAACACATTCTGTGGCGCTAGGCAATATTTTATTTCACCAAGCACCTTTTTCTTCATTATCACATCGAAATTGCCTACAAACACGCGAGCTCAGGCTGTGGACTGTACAAAAATCTGATTTAATAGAATATGAAGTTGCTTAATTTCTGATATATGTTGCTGTCATCTTACGAGAAAAACGTCAGTCATCATAAGTTCAGTGTAATTATGAGTGACTGTCAGTCACTCATAATTACACTGAACTTCTGAAAATGTCACACACATAGCAATCTGAAACCTTGGCAGCTACGGCCGGGCACTGGCAGGCTCAGGCTCTAGCTGATGACTACGACTTAAAAGACAGTAAAAATAGACAGCTAACAGGGAACATAGTCACTCATAATTACACTGAACTTATGAAAATGTCACACGCATAGCAATCTGAAACCTTGGCAGCTACGGCCGGGCACTGGCAGGCTCTAGCTGACGACTCCGACTTAAAAGACAGTAAAAATAGACAGCTAACAGGGGAACATAGTCACTCATAATTACACTGAACTTATGAAAATGTCACACACATAGCAATCTGAAACCTTGGCAGCTACGGCCGGGCACTGGCAGGCTCAGGCTCTAGCTGACGACTCCGACCTAAAAGACAGTAAAAATAGACAGCTAACAGGGGAACATAGTCACTCATAATTACACTGAACTTATGAAAATGTCACACACATAGCAATCTGAAACCTTGGCAGCTAGGGCCGGGCACTGGCAGGCTCTAGCTGACGACTCCGACTTAAAAGACAGTAAAAATAGACAGCTAACAGGGGAACATCTTAACGAGGGAGCTGAGGAGCAGGTGGTCAGGGGAGAGGCCTTTCTCTTGTTGCCGCGCTTGGTTTCTCTCGTCCACATGCATGCAGAGCGTGGGGCCTGTGTGATCAATCGGCCTGCTGCTGGGCCCGGCCCCTGCTAAGAACACACTAGTTTTTACAAAATACCCTCCTCTGAGGCCTGCCGCAGCACACTAACCCTTGCATTTTCCAAATTGCAAGGGTTAATTAAGCTGTCTTGAGCCAACTTCAGTGTTTGCATTGCATTAGATAGACAGTCAAGATACACTTACTCACTCACGGCGGTCACGCCGTCACGGACCACGGGTCGGGCCGTGCTGTTGGTGGCAGACACAGTACAGGAGGGCTGCCTACTTCCAGGGGCGGGCAGCGTGCCAGCGGCCCAGGGCCTAGCCTAGCCACCCCACCACAGATGGCAGTACCATAAAATGGAAAACCTACCTCTCCATAGTGAGTAACAGTGGAGACCGGCAGATTACCAGTTTGCGGGGGTCAGAGGCAAATGAGGATAAAAATAAAAATAAATAAATATACATTAAAAACATGTGTGCCATCAGACATTTTGATTCTTACATATCATATCCAAAGTCCATTTACCCCCAGTTAATATGATGTAACAATACAAGCTCCTAATAAATATAATCTGTGCATTATACAACTAATATTAATTATAAAGCGGTGATTAATTACCAAAGGGGAGGATGGCCTATAATATAATCATTTAATTCCACATGTAATTCTCTTTAAGGGCAGGGTACCTGGTTAATCAATTTGTGTCAAAATGTATTTCTTCTTATTTCTCAATTCAATTTTACATTCCACGAAGGTATTGATGTAGTAGTTGAATTTCTTGGAAACGAATGAAGCATTCATTAACCAGTCTGTTCTTTCAAAGTTTTCTAGATTCAACTTCCCTATTGATTTAGTATGCCTGTCTAAGACATGAACATCACTTGTTTAGCTAATATGTTCACTCATGGTTTCAGATCTACAGGATATAATTCAATCCAACATTTATATCCCCATTTTAACTAGTTTCATGTCTTATTGGTGGCGATGTTTCACATTTCCTTCATTAGAATGTATCTAAGGCATTCAAAAATGTGCTCCCTACTACAACAAACCCAAATTCGTTTGGACCACATGTCCCACAATGCATTTCAGCACATCACCCAACTGGTGAAACCTGGGCTGTATAGTAACCATAGTGCCCCCTATGGTAGTTCTTTCCAGTATATCTCTATTTTCAATTCAATTCCTCCTTCATATTCAGCCCGACCAAAAATTAATGATTCATTTTCTGCCACACATAACTCGACTTATTATGCATCAACATTATACACCTTGACACATTTCCACTGGTAGGGTTGATTGCTGTAATCTCAAAGGTTTATAGTCCACCATAATAAGTACATTACGCTTTCATAAATAATCATCAATAATTATTCTTTCTTTGAGGTTAACGGTAAACACTAAGCATGTTTCACCACATGCCGGGCACAGCTTTGGCTATACCAATGTAATTCTGCTTTTAAGGCAGACGAATTTAGTCAAAGTCATTCCGACTCGTATCGTCCCTTGATAATTCGATTCAGTGCACCTCTCCCTTCATATTCGACACACACCAAAAGTTGATGCTTCATTTTCAACCATATGTGACTCAATGTACTATACAGCAGGACTCTCTCCCTTAACATTGAAGCCTATGGGGTTAAATATTGTCATTCTGGAAATTACCTTCACTCCTTTTGAAATAATTTGTGTGGTCATGGAAGAGCTGTAAAGATCGATCTTGCTTTACAGTTAACGGCAAACGCTGATCATATTTCATCGAGTGCTGAGCTAACCTCTAGTGGTGTCAATTTACTTTCACATAATATGCTCCTCGCATTTAAGGAAAAGGAGTTTAACCAGGGTCATTATGACTAGCATTGTCCCAACAGTTTGATAGCAAAAATCTAACATATCTTACCCATTTTTCGGCATGTTCCCTTCTACATTATCCAAGCAGTTGAGTGGCAAAAGGCAAACTCCACTTTTCGCAGTCGATTTATACCTTTCCACTCAACCTGTTTCACCTTTGGATATGTTTAAACGCCACCCGACAATCTCCTGACCCAAGTTGCGGCACCTAGGTCCCGCCAACTTGGATGTATTACCGCATCATTGTACGAATCGTCGGGATTGTTCTTATAAGCTGACCCGAACCCATCTCTAGCCATATTTCACCACATGTTTCAGCACATGCTACATTTAGCATGGTAAAGCTACATAAGTGCCATCCCGATCACAATTGGCACCACCACAAACACCAGACACATATTGATGCACCATGGCTGGGAGCCGCCATTTCTCATCACCTCAGATGGGACCCTGGTCACAACAACCCTGAATCTCCTCACCCAAACCATGGCACCTAGGTCCTGCCATCTTAGATGTGTTCAACATCACTATATAAGTGGTCAGAATTATTCTTATAAAATGACTTAAACTTATTTTTAATCCTGTTTCATCGCATTTAGCAAGGAGAAACGATATAGGTGTTATATTGGCCATAATCTGTACCACCTAGGACACTCGCTACATGTTAATGTATTTCGGCTAGAATCAATCGTCTCTAATCACATCAAGCTAGACTTTGGTGACGTCAATTTGGAGTTATTCCATACTCACAAGCTTGAAGCTAAAGGCCCAGATTTACCACTAGACAATTGCACTGTGATTTAGTACAATAAATTAAATTATGGTGGCCGCTCGGCACTCCGGTCCTCTCCTGGCTCTCGTGATCAGAGCCTGCAACCTGCTGTAGTAGGGCACACTGACTGCGCAGTTTTAATTGCCCCTATTCAATGCACATGCGGGAAAGACAGCACTCTAGGCGGCGCGCAGACCCGCCGGAGGAGGCAGGGCATAACTTAGCGCTGCGCACAGTCAGGCACCTCCCTCTCCTCCAACGCTACACTTCCGCTTTTTTTTTAGGTTGCACCGCACGTCAGTGCAAAGGTCGACAATCAGGCTTGTTGATGCCTGCTGCAGTGTATGGGCGGAGCGGCACTCTAAGACTGAGTGAGTACAGTACTGTCTGGGTGGGGGGCCGGTTTTGGATCAGGGGGCCGGTTTTGTGAGTGGGGGCCGATTTTCGGTCCGACCCGACCGGTACAGCGTGTCCGATTTTCTGTCTGACACTGACACGCTGTACCGGTCGGGTGACGGACCGAAAATCGGCCCCCACTCACAAAACCGTCCCCCTGATCCAAAACCGCCCACCCACCCCCTCCAGCCGACCGGGGGATTGCCCGGTGCCTGAAAGCACCAATCCGGCCCTGACTTCCTTCCAGTAGCTACACAATAGACGAAAGGTTTGATCCAAAGTGCTTGTTTTAGCTCGAAAACCCTCTTGGAGATCACTCAGGATATTGGAATCCAGTCATGTATCCGACCTAATATTTGCATACAAAAGATCTTCTGCAGGGAGTCAATAAGACTAATGGGCCGGTAGCTGGATGGCCTTGTTCTGGCCCCCTTTTTGTAAATGAGTAGGGCCTCTGCATTCTTCCACGAGGGAGGGATGAGGTACCCTTGAGGATTGAGTTAGTCATAAGATTTATCTAGGATCCCCAGAGTGCTATATCTTCCTTATAAAGATCATTGGGGATTCTGTCTGATCCGGGGGCATGGGCCGAGATGTATAAACGGATAGCTACTTGCGTTTCATCAGTGGAAAAACAGAAAGGGCTCCACCCTCATTGATGGGCCCCTGACAATGAGGAACTTCCTAGGCTATGTTATGTTATGTTATATTATTGGAGCTTATATAGCGCTCAGCTGCCCCAGCAAAGGGGCGTCCAGGCGCTTCCAACAACAGAGAAATAGAACTGATTACTACAGCGGGAAGCTCTTACATAACAATGGCCAGAATAAACTATTTAAGAGGAAAGAGGTATGTTTTGATAGACTTCCTGAAATCCAACAGACCCTCCAGTCCACGTATATGAACCGGCTGCCAAGTAGTGGAAGGAGCGTCCTCCCACTTGACAACGCTTCACCCGGGAAACAGTGACCAAATGCTGCCCCAGAGAACGCAGTGCACGGGGTGGAACATACGGGGTCAGCAAATTGCAGAGCAGATTAGGTGTGGCAAGTTTCAAAATCTTAAAAGAAAGACATAGAGTCTTAACCCGTTCCGTGCTAGTGACGAAACCACTCAGTCATGAGCCACGGGCGCGCTGTGCTCATGATGGAGTGATTCCGTCACGCCGCGACCGCTCCGCCCACGTGGCATCAATTCCCCGCCTGCGCAGCTGAATTAATGAGCGGGCGGGCCGTCACGGAACCATTCCGTCATGAGCACAGCGTGCCCGTGGTTCGTGATGGAGTGGTTCCATCACAAGCATGGTGGTGCTGCGCAACGCCCCTCCCCCCCAGCGCCACAGCAGAATTACCCCCACGGCCAAGGAGTTAAATTGAATCCGCTCCGCCATAGGGAGCCAATGAAGTTTCCGGATGGTGTCGGCATTAGAACAAAAACGTGGGAGTCCTACTAAGGCTGTGGCCGCCGCGTTTTGGATACGCTGCCTCCGGATGATCACCGGATGCAGCGTATGGCATTCCTTGACTCATAAAGGGAGCCAAAATATGATACCCACTCCTCTGGCTGGACTGTGTATTCTAGGGCTTTCCTGTTTCCCTTAAGCCAGTATAGTGCCATACTCCAAAAGCTCTTCGAATCTTTGGCTGACAGTGCATTTTGTAAGGCAGACCACAGGGAGCCCTCCCAATCCTTCTTCGTGGTTTGATTGCCCGCTTGTACTTGACTCTGTAGGCCACTGTCTCAGTACGTGATTTTTGCTTAAATGCCCTTATAAGCACCTCCTTATGGAGCCTACAATCCTTATTATACCAGGCACCCTGCTAAACTGACCGCTGGTGTACACTAATGCTTTCCTTCTATTGGAGGTTGCGCGATTGGCCTAGCAATTCCCTTATCTCATTGTATAGGAACTCATGTCTAGGGCCCAGTATCTCCATGACATTATGAAAAGTGGAACTGGCTGTTTCCTCCAGTAGCTGACAGACCTTACTCTTGGCCGCGTCTAAGACACCTGGATGAGCCTCCACCCAGTCTCACCTAATTTCTTCTTGACAGCCTCTTTTAGTAGGCTTAACAATATCCATGCTTGATAAAAGTAAGTGCTGGGGCATTGTGGTAGCTGACAACCCTTTTAACCACTGCCATATCTTTAACCAAGTACCAAAGGTTGAGAGATACTAGGCAGTAATCTATCCTACTTTCATGACCTAGACTATTGAACGTGGGATCCCCATTTGGGTCAGGAATTGTCCTTCCATTAGTGGCTCTCAAATCATGCTGCATCGTGAGGGGCATCAACTGGGCTCCTCTCTTGGACCACCTTACTACGGGGAGATCGAGCGGTGGAATTTGCCACTCTCTATCCCACTCATCGGTCAAGTCTGCAAGAATCGGGGCAAGGGGTTCAAATGTACAGTTAAAATCACCTGCCAATAATGCAGGTATGTTGTCTGCATAGTGTGACATACAAGGTCTCGGATGCGCAATGTATTGGTTTCCTCCAGGGCCCTCAGCACTCTGTTGTAAACATTAAACATACACATTTTTGGGCCACTGCAATAAGTAAGCTCCATTGCTAACATATCTTGGGAATTAACATGTAGGAGATTAACTTTAATCCCTAGGTCAATTTTCACCCACACTGCTAACCCTCCCGAGGGACTACCCAGCTCTTTTCTTGTACCATCAATAGCATAAGTGGAAAAGCCACTTCTGTGCGGACATTGCAAGCTCCAGGTTTCTTGGACAAAAGTTACAAGAAAAGAATCTACAAAGGAGCACCATTCTTGGTCCACCAATAATTTGGAGATCCCAGCCACATTCCATACAAGAACCCTTAAGGAGTGGTTTACCAGATTTTCCCCTTCTATACCTTCTACACCACCCACGGATAGAGCAACTGCATCCCCACTTTCCAACTAAGGAACAATCTCACTATTTGCCTCTGAGTCGGTACCCGGATCAAGTGGCAAAGGAATTGTTATGGGGGGGACTAAGAAGCCGGGGGATTTAAGGATCCTCTCCTGTTTACAGGGACCACCTGCGCCTCATGCAAAGGTCAACTATACCCTCTCCATTCACCCATATTGGGTGGGGGCAACCCTGTTGGGACTAGCCCATAATTTGATAATGACAATCCGGTGCGCGTTTCACCATTAGATGTCAATAGAGGTCTGGGGAGGGCTCCAGCTGGAGGTCTGTAGCTGATGGAAATTCAGGACGTTTCTGGAGGGATTGTGCGTGAATCAATTGACAATAGTCCAGTGATAATGCCAGCATCATAAAAGCTAACCTCAATCATATCCCAAGATGACCTCTGCATTGGGATTCTTGCAGATTTTATATCATCCCTGATGATTGAGTAGCAATGTTGTGTAGACCTGAACAAATGGGTGACCTTATTCTTGAGCAAGTCCTGATCTTCAAAGCTCCTAAGGGGGAGTTTAGGGACTTCCGTAAGGTGGATCACCACACAGTTTTCCCATACCCTAGGTCTCATGTAAACACCATCCCATACAGTCCCCCTGTCTGGTGCCATCCAATCTTCTAGCATGTGTGTGTTTCCTTCATCCAAAACAAGAACACCTCTATCTATGCCCCTGCCTTGAATGGGGCCAGGGGAGTTCCTCCGAGTTTGATTTACATTAGCTTGAGTGCTACAATACCCAGTGGTGTATGGCGTAGACTGGATGTACCCTGTGTGCGTAGAGTCTCAAGTACTACTTGCATTGACCTGACTACATGCTACTACCCCATTTACAGCCCTACTCGTTAGTGGTGGCGTGGTTTCTGGAGCTACTTACTTTCCACCATTGGCCCTCTCCAGCAAACTGACTACCTTGACTCTAAGTGAGATTAAATCATCTCTCAAGTTTTCCATGAGATCTTTTAGTGACTGAATTACGCCAACAGTGATTTTGCATGCCTCTACAGGGTCATCACCCACCACCCTCACCTCCTCAATTTCAAGAACATCAAATCTATATTGGCGTTCAATATTACCAGTCGGTATCATACTGTGCACTCTCTTAAAAACATTTCCAGATTGAAAAGCTACTACACTCAACTCAATTCCAGGGAGTCCAATATCTAATGTCTTACTACTCCTTTTATTGTGTTTTTTGAACATTAATGGAATCTGCTTGGCCGATATTTTAGCTGGGGGCGGTTCAGATGAGGTTGTAGTCATGGAACCAAGAACGTTTGCAGTGCTAGTGGGACTACCACGTGGAGGTGAAGGGCTTGGTAGGGAAGAATTGTATATGTCCTGGAATTCTGGTAAGATAGTCTCAATCCTATCCAATGACTCATGACAGGACACACTAGAGGGCCTCCTTTTTTGGAATGGCTGGCCCTGTGCCTTTCTTTTACCCATTCGTGTTGTATGCTCAGCAACTTTCCAAGTAACTAAACGCACCAAGAAGAGTAGTTCTAAACAAAGACAGGACCGCCACCCCACAAAAAACGTAAAAACCAAACAGAGAACTAGTACGTCAGTATACCAAGTATATAGTTGTTTTCCCGGTGTTTAAAAAGAAAAACACAGGGTCATGGTTTCAGTCTTCGAGTCAATCGTTAAAATCACTTACATTTAAACAAATTCATCTGCAACAGCTACGGCGGGTGGACCCGCCCCACCTCTTCCTGATGCTGACAGGCCGCCCTTGTCTCGGGCTTTGCCCGGGTGGGGCCCAGGCACGCTCACGCATGTCCCGCGCCTGGCACGAAATGAATCTGGCCTCTGCCACAGGGCTGCAGGGCACGTTGGGGAGTGGCGTCCCCTTGGCGGCAAGCAGGCAGGCAGGCGAGATAAACAAAGACTGGCTCCTGCGCTGCTGGAGCCCTATGTAGACTTTAAGCTCCTCCTGGCACGAAACGGATCTGGCGTCAGGCGTGGGTCCACAGGGCACGTTGGGGGATGGAGTCCCCTTGGTGGCAAGCAGGCATGCAGGCAGGCGAGATAAACAAAGACGTGCACGCCACTTTTAACAGCAAGTGACAGTGTTGCAAGAACATATAGGAGATGCGGAGGGCCCCTCCTGCCGCAACAATGTAAGGATAGTATGGCTACCCATAAATAGCAAAGGCACACAAGCAACGCAGTTCGTAGGAACCTGGCTGAGGACTGCAGTGGCATCGGAAGGGCTCACGGACCTGTTCAGTGTTGAGAGGGCCGACAGGGTCCCTACCAAAAGGTCAATACCAGGTGCGCCACTGTGGTCTATAGTGGCCCGAATACTCAACCACAAAGATAGAGATACTCTCTGCTGTGCCCGTGAGAAAGCCCCTATATTATATAACAATGTACGTATCTCTCTGTTCCCAGATTACATGCAAGAGGTCCAGCGCCAAAGGTTCTCATACCAAGAAAACGATTTAGACACTCAGCATCAAATATGCCCTGATGTTCCTGGCATGCCTGAAAATAATCCACAACCGAAAGACTAATTTCTTTGACAACCTCAGCGACACATGGGCATAGACAGAACGCACCTTTCCTGAACTCACCTTGAAAGTGACAAATCGGACTAACCCCTCCAGCACACAGCAAACAACAAAGTCAGAAAGGCGTGTGAAACATCCCCGGAAGAAAGCAGAGGTGACACCAGCTCATAAACAGGAGTTCAAGAGCAGATTGGCGGCAATCAAAATAGCAGCAGCACTCCGTAGGGCAGACCTTTTGTCCACCGCTGACTCCTCCACCAACACTCCGGTCCACTTGGATTCTGAAAATAGCTTGTCACTTTCCCAACTATAACACTGCAAACGGCGGATGACTTTCTAGGTTGAACACCACTGAACAACAGTCTCCAAGATGGTGATGTATTATGGAGCACTTACTTCGCTTAACACTGAATCTACCAGAAACAGTACTCAGATTGGGATATTCAATAACATGCAGAAAGGGCGTGGTGCAGTGGGAGTATAAAAGTTTGTTCTGAAGAAAAGGTACTCTATTGCACCCATGATCCCTGGTCCTCCCACTTTTAAACTATCTCACCACAAATCAACACATAGAACAAAGGCAGCCTTGCAGTTAGCACCGGGAGCCTCCACCTCCTTGGATTAGTGTAGCAAAATAAGGCACACTGTGCACGCCGTAAAATGCTGGCCTAGCATTATCCCAATAGCAAACCACACAAATTGTTTGAAATGTTTCAATGTTGGTTTGAAATAGCTTGGTTGGACATAGTTAATATGTTGGACCGTGTATTGGGAATTCAGAATTCACAGTCCCTTTGAAAACCCACTGGTAGTCACCTTTCACTCACTGCATGTGCGGTGACCCCTCTAATTTCCTCCCCATAGGAGAACACAGCCAGACCAGCACCGCCCACTTGGAGGTAGCCGGGTAATTTCACATAGCCACGTGGAATGTCCGGGGCATGGGCTCAATACATAAGAGGCACAGGATACACACACAATTATGTTGACGCAAGATACATATAGCCTACTTGCAGGAAACCCACATAACCAATGCTGAGGCCATACAATTGCAAAAGAAGTGGAGAGGACAGGTCTCCAACACACCCTACTCCGTGTTCGTGCGGGGTCCATGAGATGGATAAAAGCAGGGGTACTGTTGGAGGTCCATGAGAAGTGATTAGACAGTAACGGGAGATATGTATTGCTCCGGTGTAATTTAGACTCCAGATTACTCGTCCGGGGTAGCATATATGCCCTAAACACGGATCAAGATAAATTCCATGCGCAATTCAATCTGGCGCTGGCAGACTGTTCCACTTACCAGTGGATATTAGGGGGAGACTTTAATGCAGTATTAGACACATCACAGGACTGCTCACACCCCCTACCTGGTACAGCAGCGGTCTGCCAGGCAAAGGCACTAGGTACTTGGGTCACAGAATGATCATTATCTGATGGTTGGTGCTGTAAAAATGCAGGCATGCATGGATACTCATTTTACTCACCACTCACTTCTTACACATGCTCAGAGATCACATTGTCGGCAACACTGCGCTCCTGCCCCAAATACTACACATCACGCACCTAGGAAAGACGCTGTCAGACCACAACCCCCTAGAAATGTCTCTAACATGGGGCAGAGTCCCCGTACCAGAACCAACGTGGAGACTAGGTCTCTGCTCCTTCGAAGATAGTATGTTCAAGGACACTCTGGTCATGACAATAGACAACTACTTTCTGGAGAACACAGGCACGTGAAACTTTCACAGATATCGGCTGAGAACAGGGCCGACTTGGAGGCACCAACAACACATAACGAAATCAAGGAGGCAATAAGAGACCTCCTCTTGCTAGGAATGCACTGCCTTAGAACCAGTCGGCATCTTGAACAGTACTAAAGACTCATCCACAGCTTTTTCTTTCCCTGGAACATAGATCTCTGAAAATCAAGCTACAAAGTGATCAAGGACATGCCAAATCTTTAAAAGACGTTCACAATCAAGGTGATCGTAAGGCATTATCAACAAAATGCAGCATCCGAAGAAGAAGCAAATACCGATTTTTTCTCATGGTTGCAGGAAATATAGCTGTTGCCATCAAGGGATTAGTATACCAATATAAAGACATTGATGGCTTCCTTATCAAGCCCATCAAAAAAATGAAACCCAAGACCTTCTCAAACTCATCCAGATTTGTGGGAGTTTACTGACTAGCTCTACAGTGGGGCATAAGTCTGGCACTGATGTTCCTCAAATACTGTTTAGCAGAAAAATTAGTCTGGTCAACAATCGCATCCAAAAATACATTAATTGTCCATAAACAACTGAAGGAAATTTATAGGTATAACGTTTTCAGTATTTACTCTACACCCTGCTACACCACTAAAGACAGGCAACACCGGCTGCATGATGTTTGGGGCAACCGAGAGTTCAGCTCTTCCAATGGGAAGCCTTTCAGCACCAGGCTGCAATCAGATGGCTCTTGCTACACTATTGTCACATCAGTCTCCTCCTCTACCTACTAATAAAGCTTAATCAGGTATCCAGGAGCCAGTTTTTACCTTACTATTCTGACTGCACTTTTTGTACTATCACTGCACCCAGTCCTGGATTGTCATATTCTGTTGTGAACACTGTTGTCACTTTCATTTTTGTGTTGTATTCTGTCCTTGTATTTTATTTTCTCCTTCCCTATGCTCTGCCCTGTGCATGGCTACGCCTGGGCGTCGCAGCAGACCCGATGATGAAGCGTGTCACACACATTGTGTTTGAGTGAGGGCAGTTTTTCATAATACACAAATGTGTCATTGCTTGTACGCTTCGTTATATGTATTTCTTTCCTCTTCACCCCTCTACGTGTATAATACATTTACTTTAGGGGGTTCGGGGTGGCAGAGGTGTGTGTAGACCCTCTCCCCTCCCATGTGTGAGAAAAAAAGTTCCTTTACTAAACCCATAGCTCCCACCCATAAAATATACAACTCAACCGGTTACCAGTGCAATTCTATACGGCACTGAACTGTGGGGCCATGAGGATATCACTCCCCTGGTTATCTCTCAAAATAAATTTATGAGAGCGTTAATTGATTTGCCGCAATCCACCTCATTGGTGCCCCTATTTTTTAACCTGGGATGTATCTGCATTGAGGACCTGGCCCGATTCAGGCCTATAGCCTTTTGGAGAAGGCTGTGGGCCACCCCTGAGCTCTCTTTGTACGCCAAAGCATTTTTGGATTTCAGGGGGGTAGGGTGCCTAAGCAAGTTCAAGTGGCTTCAGTACATAAAAAAACCTTGATAGATATGGGGATGGGTACACTGTGGGAGAACCCAGAAATGACTCCACTGCTGATAAAAAAGTTTAAAGCTGTTTACATGGATATGGTGAAGTCTAAGCGTTTTTCTCCCATCACAAGGCCAACTCTGACTAGGGACGTTTTGTCAATTAAACATGAGGTTGGATTCGAACCATATTGGGATATTATTTCAAAACCGATGGATAGGAAGCTTTACCACCAGTTTAGAGTAGGCTCCCTTCCAACTAGAGTTTTCTCTAGCAGATGGTCCAAGCCAACGTCAGACATGTGCCCGTTGTGTTTAGTACAGTCTGAATCAATTGCCCATATCCTATTTGTTTGCCCGGCCTACAGGCCACCAAGGATGAAATGGCTTAAACCCATCTGTACCATCCTAGGCACGAGAGTTGCTACAGAGGCCCTGAGGATCCTACAGACATGTACTCAGTAATCTATCGTTATCGCCATCGCAAAATTCCTGAGTTGGGCATGGGTAATTTGGGCAAATAAAATTAAGGGCCTATTGACCTGAGCTGTTTTAATCCATTTTATCCTTGTCTTGTGGGATGTGCGGTAGCCTGTGTCCACTACTCTGACGAGTATTGTGGTGGGGTCTATTGATTTTGCTAAAAACCTGGGTAGCTTTTATCCTTTAGACTGTAATGCTGTTTGGTTTTACTATTTTCCGCTTCCCTTACAAACTAAAATTGAGCGGATATCTTAATTCATATTTCTCTTTACTAATTGTTTTAATAGTATACTAGAGTATGCCAAACTGATGGACGATTGTTCCTTTTTTTAAATATTTTATTTTGACTGTCCCAGAAAAATGTAACTCTGTCATAACCCAACCATTTTCTAACCAAGCTTTTTTACCTTGTCCATTTCCTAATTGATTGTATGTCTTTTATGGTTTTATAATCGAAATAAAGACTTAATGAACTTTGAACTTGAACATTTTAGAAATTGTAGTTAATTATGTTCTTAAAAACATTTGAGATGCATATTGGTATAGCGTTTGCCACATTACTCAGTCACTTTATTTATATTATAGAGGATGTCTCAGAAAAGTTTCAATTTGTAAATGTTCTGTAATATTTAGCTAGACAATTTTTTAATTAAGTGTGGAGTCAAAATGTTTCTGGGTCTCTTTTGATGCATATTGTTTTTGATAGCATTAGAACACTCTACTATATATTATATGTGATTTCTTCAAATGTATGGTGGGGGATTTTCCTTGGGGTAGTAAAGGTAATATTATTAGTAAAGGAAATATTTAACTTAATCACTCTGTTTAGCTCAAAATGTGAATAATTTAGTGATTCTGCATTGTATAATGATATAAGGAAAGTAAATTTAACAGTGTAAGTTAAAAATGATTTGGGGGTTCTCTATGGAGGTATTTTGTTAAATGAGTTGCTGACACTACCCATTAGAAATACTTTTTAAGTCTTTATTGCATTTATATGCTTTACATTTTGTGCACCCTTTAAAATTTATTTATTTTGAAAGTTTTATATAGCGCGAACAAGATCTTTGCAGATATCAGAGCGCTTTACAAAGCCAGTAATACCAACAAGAGAGTGAAATTAAACATAATAAGTGGGAAGGGTAGGTACGTGAGGGAGCAAAGTAGTACATCGCATCAATAATATAAATATTACATTTAAATGTGTGCATAGATAGTCAGTAGCGTCAATAATACAGGTGAAATACATAGTCATAGAGTTCGAACAGAATAATACAGATCGGTGTAGAGTCTTTCCAGTTCCAAGCTAATAGGTCAAGTGTATTTGGCCATAAAAATAGCTTTTACTTCTTTCTTAAAAAGTGTGATGGAGGAGATGAGCCTGGTTTCAGGAGGGAGTGAGTTCCAGATCCTGGGTGCCATTCCTGAGAAAGAGCGTTTATACGGTTTTTCCTTCCGGAATCTTCGAGGTTTTAGCAGAAGATTGTTTGTTCCTCTAGTGTTTCTAGAGCCGCAGAGATTGACAGCTTCTGAGTGAGGTATCCGGGAGAGCTCAGGTGTAGAGCCTTGTGTGTCATGCAGGCGATTTTCAAATGTATTCTGGCTTCAAAAGGCAGCCAGTCCAGTGATTTCAAGTCAGGGGAGATATGCGAGTGTTTTTTTGATCCAGTGATGAGTCTCGCTGCAGCGTTTAGAGAGGCTCTTAGGGGTGCAGTAGTGGTTAACGGGAGACCGCAGAGGGCGGTGCTGCCGTATTCAATTCGCGGGATTACTAGTGCTTGTACTGCAGTTTGGAAATCTTTGGCTGGTAGGAAGGGTTTAAGTTTCCTCAGGGTATTGATTTGGAAGTTCGCTCCCTTAGTAGCCTTGCTGATATGATGCTGCATGTTGAGATTGGAGTCGAGAGTTATGCCTAGGGATTTCGCTGAATCCACTATGGTGGGTTGGACATTGAGTGCAGTTAACTGTTTAAGCCAGGTTTGAGTGATAGAGATCTTCGCGGGAGGTGAGATCAGCAGGAATTCTGTTTTCAGAGCATTGAGTTTGAGATGATTATCAGCAAGCCAGGATTGGGTGCTTCTGATCGTTGAGTTCAGGAGTAAGATGTCATTGGGGGATTGTAATTTGAGATATAGTTGGGTGTCATCTGCGTACATGTGAAAAAGTACATTGGATGCTTGTAGCAAGGTGGTGAGAGGTTCCATAACTAGGTTGAACAAAGTTGGTGATAGGGAGGATCCTTGGGGGACGCCTAACGAAACAGGTATTGGAGAGGACATCAGGTTGTTACTCTTGAATTTCTGCGACCTGTTGTGTAGAAAGGAGGTGAACCACTTGAGAACAGTCCCAGAAAGACCCATTCTTGCGTTCAAAAGATCGAGTAACTTCTCATGTTTAACAGTGTCGAATGCTGAGGAGAGATCAAGAAGGATGAGGAGGCAGGTATCACCTTGATCTAGGATTTGAAGGGCGTCGTCAATTATGTGAGTCATAGCAGTTTCAGTGCTGTGTCCTGCTCGGAAGCCTGATTGATGAGGGTTGAGGAGATCAAACAGATCAATGTGTTTAGTCAGTTGTAGTTGTGCGCATTTTTCCAATAATTTGGCGAGAGTGGGAATATTGGTAATGGGACGGTAGTTGTTTAGGTCGGATGGGTCGGCAGTAGGTTTCTTTAGCAAGGGTGTGACTTGTCCAACTTTGAGGGAGTCAGAGATGGTTCCTTCTTGGAGCAAGCTGTTGATAATTTTAGTCCAGAGTGGAAGGAGCAGTGGGGTGAAATCTTTGACAGCGTTAGCAGGGAGGGGATCCGTGAGGTGATTGGAAGGTTTCAAGGTGCTGAGCAGTTTGCCTATTTCTTCTTCGGAGTAGGTTTCAAAGGTTGACCATGTTGCATTGTTTTTAGGTTCGGTGGGTGTTATGCAGTTGAGTGTGGTGTGGAGTCTTGCGTCAGTGCGGAGATCATTCTTTATGTTGTCAGTTTTTTGGGTAAAGAAAGCGGCGAAGTCTTCACAGGAGGGTGCTTCGTGCAAGGTACTGAGAGGTTGGGGTTGTTCCTTGGCTTGTGTTCTGATTAACTCAAACAGTTTTCTTGGGCGGTTTTTTGCTTGGTCGAGCTGGAGGCTGAAGAAGTTTGCTTTTGAGCGCTTTATTTTCCTGAAGTAGGCGTTTCTCTTTTTCTTCAGGGTTTTCAGGTGCAGTGCAGAGGGAGCTGCCCTCCAGGTGCGCTCTGCCATTCGCTTGGCTCGTCTATCTTCATTGAGACTCCCGTCGTACCATGGATTGGAGATTTTAGCGGAGACTCTTTTTAGCTGCATGGGAGCAGCCTCATTAATTATTTAGGTCATGGCGCTGAGATAGTGGTCAGTCAGGGATTGGACATCTGTAGCGCCCGTTGGCGGGAGTAGGAGGTCGCGGCTGTTCGGGGGTATGGAGAATGGGTTGAGTTTTTTCAGGTCTCTTTTCCAGATTTTAGGTCTGGAGGGTTGAACCGAGTTGAGTTTGACTTTTTCATTGATGTGGAATGTGACAATATGATGGTCTGACCAGTCACAGGGTTGGATAGACTCAAGTTGAGTAGCGTCCTCTTTGGCGATGATAAGGTCGAGGATAGAACCTTTCTCGTGGGTCGGGCTGTTGCATAATTGTGTGAGGTCCAGGGCGCTGAGGAAGCTTTTAAGACTATTTACCACCGCATCATTGAGATCATTCCAATGGAGGTTGAAGTCACCAAGGTATATTTGGGTGAGCTGTCGTCCGGCGTTGGTTGAAATCAAGTCCATGATTTGTTGGGCGAAGATGAGGTTGTCTCTGGGTGGGTGGTAAATGCCATGAAGAGCGCATATCGGTTTGCCATCGCTGATGATATCGAGGCAGATGTATTCGTAGGAAGTTGGAGAGGATAGGGAAGGCGCGGAGACTTTCAGAACAGAAAGGCTGTTCCTGTATATGCATGCGATTCCGCCACCTATCTTGCCAGACCTGTCAAGCCTAATGATGTGGTAGTTGGGGGGAACCAGAATGTCCATTATAGGTGTAGAAGAATCGGTTAGCCAGGTTTCAGTCAGGATGATTAGGTCAAGGTCCAGTGTTAGGATGAGATCAGCGATGGCGGAGGAGTGTCTAGAAGCCGATCTGCAGTTTAGGAGAGTGCATTTGAGACGGGGTGTGTCAGGGGAGGAAGAGGGTACTAGAGAGAGGGGGACTTTTCTAAGGTTATTCGGGACGGAGATTCTGTTGTTTAGAGTGAAGGGTCTACGGGGATTTGAATGTATCGTGGGAATGGGGCGGTGCGAGGCGGTTGTGATGTTTAGGGGAGCTGGGTCGTAGGTGCGGAGGAGGGAGAGAGTGTCGAGATCCGAAAGAGGGTTGCATGTGCGACGGGGGTGGTTATTGCGATTGTGGGCAGGGATCGCGGTCCAGTGAGAGCGGCGGGTGCGGTTGTTGCGATAGTGGGCATGGATCGCGGTCCTGTGTGAGGGACGTAGCTTAGGAGCGTCGTCAGGACGGGAGGAGGGCAAGTTGAGAGGGGGGGTGGTGGTGAGTGAGGTGAGTCTAGGGGGTCTGGTGAGTAGCTCTTTGATGGTGTGCATGTCTTCTTTGATGGTGTGAATTTCTTCTTTGAGTTGTAGGAGGGAGGACATAATCTTGTCCAACGTGGGATAAGTGTTAGTGCTGGGGGTGGAAGTCATGGGTGAGTGGCTGACCTGGGGCTTATCGTGCGGGTGGGGGGGAGGGTTGGTGTTCATGCAGGGCTCCGTGATGTCGTCGTACGGGTTGGTGTTAGGGAGGAGAGAGGGTAAGGGGGCGAAGGGAGTGGACGAAGTACAGAGGAGGTTGGTGGCGTAGAGGAGGGAATTCGTGGCAGGCGGAGAGAGCGGGGTGGAAGTGGAGTGTATGATGGTGGTGATGGGGGAGCCTGAAGGGTAGTGAGGGCTGAGAGTGGGGGGGGAGCTGGGGTTGGAGATGGTCCTGTCGTGGGGAGGGGGAGTTAAGATAGTAGATGTGGTGTGCTCTGCATGGTTAGTTAGCATGTGGGAGTGGGGGCTGAGAGAGGGGGGGACAGAGTGTGGGATTTGTCGCTATGTGTGTCGTTCTGGTGTTGAACTAGGTTAGAGGGGTTGTGTGCGGGGTCTGTGAAGTCAGGGGGGAGAGGAGGAGTGGGAGTGTTATGAGTGGGGGTCCCAGGGATGGAGGTGTGGGGGCGACTGGTGTATGATGGGGAGATATTTGTGTCTGTGATTGCGGAGTGTGGGGTGGTTACAGCAGGTGGGTGAGTGACTGGTGTGGTGGGGGAAGTGGTGAGGTGCATGTCGTTCTGGTGCTGAGCTAGGTTAGAAGGGTTGTCGGTGGGGGCTGTGAAGTCAGGGGTGATATTACTGGAGGGGATGTGAGTGGAAGTCCGATGGTTGGAGAGGTTCTCTTTGAAAGTGGGGAACAGGTTGTCTAGTAGTTCCAGGTTCCTGTCTGTGGATTGAATTAGGACAATCCCGTTATTGTAGATAGTAATGGTGGTTCTGCCTAGGAAGAGTTGGGATGGTGTGATGGAGAGAGTTAAGCCATGAGCGGATTTCCTGGTGGTGGAGACAGTGAGTAAGGTGAGGAACGTTTTTCTCCATTGAGCTCTGCGGGAGGTGTGGAAGATGATATCGATGTTCAGGGATCCATTGACCGGTGAGAAGTAGGTGTCGACAAAGGGGGTTTCAGGGTGGGACCTCAGGAAGTTGTGTTTAAAGCGTTTAGCGGCTTTTTTGGTGAGTGTGGGTGGGTAGTTGATTTTATATGTGTGCTTGCCGATGGGCTCCATGTTGGGATGGCGGTATAGGTGTGTGTGGCGGTAAAGGTGGGTATGGGAGGGTGGACAATAGTGATACACATGTGCAAAGAACAATGCAGACAGTAAGTTACATGGTACACAAGTGACAATAGTGAGTAATAAAAATAGCCAACATAAAGAGGTAGCAATCTGTGCAAAGCACAATGCAGACAGTAAGTTACGTGGTGCACAAGTGACACTAGTGAGTAAAAAAAAAAAAAAAAAAAAATATAGAGGTAGCAATCTGTGCAAAACCAAAAATAAACAGTGAGAATGGGTGCAGCTTACACAATGTACACAAATGAACAAAGATATATGAGGTAGCAGACGGTACAGCTTACACAATGTACCGAAATATACAAAAATATAAGTGGTATCAAACGGTGCATATCCAGAATAAAAGTGAAATAGGTGCAGCTTACAGAGATGTACAGTACCCAAATAAAAGGATAATATTGATGATATACTGAGACAAAATACCGGTGTCACCAAAAAGCTGCATGAGGCTTTGATATATTTGAAGCTTTGAATATTGATACTAGTGATCCGCCAGAAAAATTTGAGGTAGCGCTCGGTACATTACCAGTGAAGAAAAGTGAGATGTGTGCAGGTTACAAAAAATGTACAAAATACAAGTAGAGGTATAATACTGCAATAAAGGCAGACACTTAATCACACAAATGTTTAAATACATAAAGTAAATGTAAGTAAAAATGTACAAAATACAAGTAGAGGTATAGTACTGCAAAAATAGGCAGGCACTTAATCACACGAGGGTTTGAAAACAGAGCTATGTAAAGTGCACTGTCTAAAAAGGCCAGGTCTTAGGGAATGGCCAGATAGTGGGAATGACTAGTCCATGATGGCCGCCAAAGAGAGAGAAACCAGTCTAAAATGGCAAAAATCTGGGCACAAATCCAGCAATGAGATGAAATGGCTGTGTACTAATCTGTTTCCAGTTGTCTTAATTCCCTTGAATATTACTAATGGTTTCTTAGAAATTAGGTCACCTGTAACTGGAACACTGGTGAATAAAATCACATGTTTATTCATGATCTTTCTAACCGAGTTACGTTAGCTGTTATATGTTGTTATGTGTCTCAAAGATGTGGATCTTTTGATGTTTTCTTCCCAAATCACAAGTCCTCTATCTACCTGCTATCTGCTCTAATTTTGGCCTTGCTTGAGTTGTATTGCCGTAGCCCCTTTCTTTAAAGCATTTAGGTCCAGAAGTACATGGGTAACCATTTGCGATTACCAAAAAGCGAATGTTTGCGATTCGCTACTGGCTAATCGCAAACACCAATGCACAAATGTGTCTTTCACACATTTTGCGATTCCCAGTGGGTCGCAAATATACCTACCTCTTTATTATTAATGAGGTAGGTCTTGTATGCAACCCATTGGTAATCTCAACAATCACCGTGATGGTGGCCTGTTGAGGTCTGTCCATCAATTGTTCTTTTTGCATTTGTCACCTGATTGGGACGGTGTCAAGAGCGTACCTGAATTCCTCTGAATCCGTGGGAGCAGACAGGTAGAAGGTTAAATCTAGATGAGAATTTCCCAACTCCCCCACACCCCTGGACCCAGAGAACTCTAAGCCCAGGAATGAAAGGGAAAGGGGAAGTGGATAACAAAGAGAGACTGCCACACTGGTTTTCTTCTACAATTCGTCTTTCAGGAAGATAATCTCCTGTAAAAGTAAGCAAAACATTACTACAGTTCCCACACTACTCTGGCTCTGACCTCCCTACTCCCCATTCAGTTATTAAATATCAAGTACCTGAATGTGTGTGGACATTTGCTCCTCTCTGTACATTTACTATGATAAGGTTCCAAGAAAGGAAAAAACGGTATCCAGAAAAACAGTCGAATATTCACAGTTCATGGAATTCTCCCAAAACAGCTGAAGAATTAAAGGTGGTATAATATTGTATAACTAATATGCATATCAAATAATACACTACTATACTTGATGTCTTTGAGGCCTTGATTGGGAGTTATAGCGATGCTGCTTAACCAGACACAGAATATGAGTCTCTTTCTTGGGAAAGTCAATATTTTAAAATGTAGGTTAATCTCTGCCACAGAAGCTTACTGGAAACTGAAACTACAACGAAGTGCCTCTAATAATTTTACTGATAGCCAAGACTCTCGAGTAAAGTTCAACAGGATACAGGACCTGGCACAAGTTGAATAGAATTTCTTACCGCCCTCGAAGAACAAGCGCCTCAGGAATAGGATTTCATCCTACCAGGTACTTGAGAGAGGGGATGTATTGCCCAGGATACTCTGGACTGACTTCGGAGCTGAAAAGGAAGCGCTCAATGACGATGAACTAAACGTCACTAACGCTAGAGGGAATATGAGAAAGAACTCCTCCTACGAACTAGAACAGGAAGGACAAAAGCAGCTCCAAACAGACGCGCTCAGAAGGAAGCGTCTATCACTCAGGAAAAAGACCGTTGAAGTGCGCTGTGAGAAAGGCACGAGCGCACGAAATGGCCGCCTGCCAAAAGGCTAGAACGCTCAAGCAAATAAACTGTGGCGAAATCAGGAAGTGTTTACTTGCGTCTAAACTGCGCTACTCTCTGCCTCCAATTACATGCAGAAAGTGAATGAGCGAAACCAGCATTGAACCGATAATTTAGTCTTGGGACTGAACCTTCAACCCCCGCTGGGACCTGACAGTACCCCCCACCAAAGCCCCCTCTCTGGGCTTCTGAGGATGTGTCTTGTGAAATTCAGCTACCAACCGTGGGGCATGTACATTCTTGCTGGGCTCCCATGATCGATCTTCAGGACCAAAACCCTTCCAATCTACAAGGTAGAACAAAGTCTTCTTTCTCAATTTTGAGTCCAAAATTCTCTTCACCGCGAACTCCTCTGCAGATTGAACTTGAACTGGAGCAGGGGGAAGTGAACATCGAAAGTTTGGTGGATTGCGTTTTATTAATGAAACGTGAAAGGTGGGATGAATTTTCATGGACTTTGGAAGCGCCAACTTAACACTGACTGGGTTTACCATATTTACTACTGGATAAGGACCCACATATCGAGGCTGAAACTTCCTGTTCCCCACCAACCGCATATGGCGAGTGGAAACCCAAACCAGATCCCCCACCTCAAATACTGGACTCTCCCTACGTTTCTTGTCAGCCTGCTTCTTATAGTCCTGTTTAGCTTTTGAGAGATTAACTGATGCTGACTGAAAGGTCTTATGCAACTCCTGAATTACCTCTTCTTCCGCCGGAACCTCTACCTCTACTCTTCCCACTAACATATTTGGATGTCTACCTGAATTGAGAAAGAATGGAGAGTAACCAGTAGCTGAATGGACTGAATTATTGTAAGCAAACTCCGCAGTACTTAATAGAGAGGGCCATTCTCCCTCTTGATCCATCAAATACAAGCGAAGGTACTGCTCCAAATCCTGGTTCACCCTCTCTGTCTGTCCATCCGTTTCTGGATGGAAGCTGGTGGACAGATGAGAATCAACCCCCAAACCTTTCAAGAAAGATCTCCAGAATCGAGAAACAAACTGTGACCCTCGGTCGGAGATCACTATCTTTGGAATTCCATGTAGGCGAACAATATTTTGTACAAACAAACTTGCCAATTGGGGGGCAGTTGGGAGGCCTTTCAGAGGAATGAAGTGACTCATCTTGGTGAACTGGTCAACCACCACCCAGATTCCCGAATAACCCTGACTAGATGGTAAATCTACAATGAAATCCATTGAAATGGTATGCCAAGGGGAAGGAGCTACGGGTAAAGGCATAAGTAACCCTTGAGGTGACTGTCTAGAACTCTTCCCCTTTACACACTGCTCACAAGTGGCGATGTGCTGCCTAACCTGCGCTTCCATGCCTGGCCAAAAATACATCCTCTTCACCAGATCCAAAGTTTTGACTGCTCCTTTATGACCTGCCAAAGGATGATCATGAAACTGTTGGATGATTTCCGACTGTAACTCTTCTCCAGGAACAAACAGCTTCCCTTGAAAATATGGTTTCCCATCCTTAATTTCTCTTTCAGGACCTTCTGATATCCAATCTGTGAATTCTCTTGCTTGGAAGGCTTCTCGAACTCGCTTTTCCAGATCATCCTCCACAATCGCAGCTACGATCTTATTCTGTGGAATGATATATCCCTCCACCATCTTGTCAGTTACATCTCCAAGACTTAAACGAGAAAGGGCATCTGCTTTTCCATTGGCCGATCCAGGTTTGTATGTCAGAACAAAATCATAGTCCGCAAAGAACAGAGACCATCTCAACTGACGAGGGGAGAGGGTTCTGACTGATTTTAAGAACCGCAAATTGCGATGATCTGTAAACACCGTAATCACATGTTGAGCTCCAAGCAAGTAATGCCTCCAAATCTTAAACGCCTCTTTTACTGCCAGAAGCTCCTTGTCCGAAATGGAGTAATTTATTTCAGCAATCGATAGCTTCCGTGAATGATAGGCCATAGGATGTAATTGTCCAGATTGTTTCTGTCTCTGAGATAGAATGCCACCAATAGCAAAATTGGAAGCGTCGGCTTCCACAAAAAATGGTTCTTTCAAATCTGGGTGTTGCAAAATTGGGGCAGATACAAAAGCTTCTTTTAACTGTTGAAAGGCTTCTTCAGGTTCTTTTCCCCACACAAAACGCTCATTCTTCTTTAGTAGACGAGTAATGGGGCTGACCTTCTCAGAGAAGTTTTGAATGAACCGTCGATAAAAATTGGCGAATCCCAAAAAACTCTGTATCTCCTTTATGGATTTGGGAGCAGGCCAATATCTTATAGCTTCCAGTTTCGATTCATCCATATTGACTTCATCAGGAGAAAGGATAAAACCCAAAAATTCCACTTTGGCAGAATGAAAAACACATTTCTCCAATTTCACATACAGCTGATTCTTCAACAAACGCTCTAAGATGACTCGAACATGTTGGACATGTTCTTCCAGATTGTTTGAAAAAATGAGGATGTCATCTATATAAACCACAGCAAAGCGATCCAAAAACTCCCGTAAGATGTCATTTACAAAGTGCTGGAATGCGGCTGGAGCGTTGCATAAGCCGAAAGGCATGACTTGATACTCGAATAGACCCAATCGTGTGCGAAACGCCGTCTTCCATTCCTCACCCTCCGCCATTCTCACCAGATGGTACGCTCCCCTCAAATCCAATTTTGTGTAAACACTCGCACTCTTCACTTGATCCAGGAGCTCAGAGATGAGAGGCAACGGATAGCGGTTTTTCTTGGTGACCAGGTTTAAAGCACGATAGTCTAGGCAAGTTCTCAGGGTTCCGTCCTTTTTAGGAATAAAAAAGAGGGGGGAAGATACTGGTGACTGTGAGGGTCGAATGAAACCACTTTCTAGATTCTGCTCAATATATTCCTTAAGATGTTGGTTCTCTGGTTCAGATAACGCATAAATGCGACTACAAGGTAAAGTAGCTCCAGGTTCCAGCTCAATGCGACAATCATATTCCCTAAGAGGAGGTAATTTTCCCGCTTCTCGTTCATTAAAGACTTCCTTTAAATCGAGATAGACTTCTGGAATTTCCGGAACTTCCATAGTACAGATCATAGGCATTTGATTTGCCAAATTTGAAGACATAGTAGTCTGATGAAGAGCCAAAGGTGCATGAAAACAGTTCTCAGAACAAAATGTTGAAGTCATCTCAACGGTTCATTTGGCCCAATCGATCTTCGGGTTATGCTCAGTGAGCCAAGGCAGCCCCAAAATCATTTGGAACTGCGGAGCATCGATGAGGTTAAAACTGATAAAACTCCGATGTTCTTCTGGACCAATGACCGTAATGACTTCAGTATCAAAAACTATTGGACCTGATGATAACTCCGTACCATCCAATGCACGCACTGGTTCTGGCTTCAACTTCCTTTCAAACTGGATCCCCACCAATTTGGCGAACTGTAGGTCACAAAAATTTCCAGTTGCTCCGGAATCCAACATCACAGACACCTTTTCCTTCCGACCTTCACCGAACCAAATGGTACAGGACAAGATCAAATGTGGAGCCACTGCCTGCCATTCATTTGCAAGTAATTGAGTCTTGGGAGTTGTCTCCGGGGCTGCTCCCACCAGTGCAACTCCGTCTACTGGTGGAGCTTGTCTTTTACCCACGAAGTGGTCTTTGGTTTCTTTGGGCATTCTTTAACAAAATGGCCTGACTGACCACAATACATGCATAATTTCCCTAAACGTCGCTTTTCTCTCTCTTCCTGAGAAAGAGGACCTCGAACTGCGCCGATCTGCATAGGTTCCTCACTCGTATTTACTTCACTGTTCTTATGTGGCTCAGAACGTACTCGATCAAATCGTGGAGGGAAAGGTTTAACGTCCCTACGTTTTTCACTTCGACGTTCCGCCTGCCTTTGATCAATTCGAAGGAATAAGTCAATTAATTCAGAGACATCCGTTGGTCTACGAGGAATTTGAGACAACCCATCCTTCAACTCATCCCTTAGGCCTCTGTAAAAAATTGCCGCTCTCTTCGCTGCAGGCCAGTTGGTTTCAACAATTAACTTATTATACTGTGCCAGATACACCACAAGTTCTCTGTTACCCTGTTTCAAGTCCAATAACTCGTTATCTGTAGTCTGCGAGATGGTGCGACGATCAAAGATTCGTAAAAACTCTGCCTTGAAATCTTCAAATTTATACAAAACCGGATCATTAGAGGAGACCAGAGGCATGGACCACGCAGCAGCGTCACCACTAAGATAGGACAGCACAAACGCCACTTTAGACTGATCCTCCTTAAATAAAATGGGCTTACACAGAAAATGCAGGGAACACTGTGTCAAAAAGATTTGAGCCTTATGAGGATCTCCTTGGAATCTTTCTGGAGGGGCCAAAGGAATGGTTGGAGACATGGCATGGACTACTTGCGTGGTTAACGCAGATGATGACGAAGAGGAAGGAGCAAAGGCTGGAGACTTAAGCCCCCCAAAATTAGGACTGGGACTCACGGAAAGTTCCTCAACCCGCTGCCTCAAATAACTTGCCTCCTGATTGGACTTCCTAACCTCTTCCCTGGTTTCACTAAGCTGCTTTTGCAAATCCTCAAGAATGGTTGCCAAAGCCTTAACATCTAAACCTTCTGCCATCTTGCCCAGACGGAAAGAAATGTCTTTAGGCACTTCAATCTGTCAAGAGCGTACCTGAATTCCTCTGAATGCGTGGGAGCAGACAGCTAGAAGGTTAAATCTAGATGAGAATTTCCCAACTCCCCCACACCCCTGGACCCAGAGACCTCTAAGCCCAGGAATGTTAGGGAAAGGGGAAGTGGATAACAAAGAGAGACTGCCACCATGGTTTTCTTCTACAATTCGTCTTTCAGGAAGATAATCTCCTGTAAAAGTAAGCAAAACATTACTACAGTTCCCACACTACTCTGGCTCTGACCTCCCTACTCCCCATTCAGTTATTAAATATCAAGTACCTGAATGTGTGTGGACATTTGCTCCTCTCTGTACATTTACTATGATAAGGTTCCAAGAAAGGAAAAAACGGTATCCAGAAAAACAGTCGAATATTCACAGTTCATGGAATTCTCCCAAAACAGCTGAAGAATTAAAGGTGGTATAATATTGTATAACTAATATGCATATCAAATAATACACTACTATACTTGATGTCTTCGAGGCCTTGATTGGGAGTTATAGCGATGCTGCTTAACCAGACACAGAATATGAGTCTCTTTCTTGGGAAAGTCAATATTTCACAATGTAGGTTAATCTCTGCCACAGAAGCTTACTGGAAACTGAAACTACAACAAAGTGCCTCTAATAATTTTACTGATAGCCAAGACTCTCGAGTAAAGTTCAACAGGATACAGGACCTGGCACAAATTGAATAGAATTTCTTACCGCCCTCGAAGAACAAGCGCCTCAGGAATAAGATTTCATCCTACCAGGTACTTGAGAGAGGGGATGTATTGCGCAGGATACTCTGGACTGACTTCGGAGCTGAAAAGGAAGCGCTCAATGACGATGAACTAAACGTCACTAACGCTAGAGGGAATATGAGAAAGAACTCCTCCTACGAACTAGAACAGGAAGGACAAAAGCAGCTCCAAACAGACGCGCTCAGAAGGAAGCGTCTATCACTCAGGAAAAAGACCGTTGAAGTGCGCTGTGAGAAAGGCACGAGCGCACGAAATGGCCGCCTGCCAAAAGGCTAGAACGCTCAAGCAAATAAACTGTGGCACAATCAGGAAGTGTTTACTTGCGTCTAAACTGCGCTACTCTCTGCCTCCAATTACATGCAGAAAGTGAATGAGCAAAACCAGCATTGAACCGATAATTTAGTCTTGGGACTGAACCTTCAAACCCCCGCTGGGACCTGACAGACGGGTATGCCCAGACGTCGGTCCCGTGCTCTCGATGCCACTGGAGTCAAGCTATCCTGGCTGATGACGGGTGAAACCTCAAAACGAGCCCTAGGATGCTTGTTTCCACTCCAGGGAGGACCTGGCAGTTCGGGCTGGACTGTTTCCATTTGGCACAGGGTTAAGACTGATTTGCATATGGCTGGGTTCAAACTGAAGTGGCATGGGGAGCAAAAAAACGATGGATTTAGGCCCAGATCTCTGTACTGGTGTGAGTAAATGACACTGTTCTGCATTCTGTCCATCAATGTTCTTTTTGTACTTGTCACCCAGAGTGGGATGGGTATGCCCAGACGTGGGTCCCATGCTCTCCTTGCCACTAGAGTCAAGCTATCCTGGCTGATGAGGGGTGAAACCCCGAAACCGGACATAAGATGCTTGTTTTCAGTCCAGGGAAGACCTGGCCTGGCAGTTTGGGCTGGACAGTTTCCACTGGGCGTAGGGTCAGGACTAATTTGCATATGGCAGGGTTCAAATGGCATGGGGAGCAAAAAAACGAAGGATTTAGGCCCAGATCTCTGTATTGGAGTGAATGTATACCATTGTTCTGTATTCTGTCCATCAATTGTTCTTTTTGCATAGGTCAGCAGACCAACTTGTATGTGAGTGCTTTTCAATAAAGCATTTTTTTAAATACTGCCCATTTTCCTTAAAGGAACAAGGAATGCATTTCAAAAAGAAAGTTTTCTTTTCATTTTTTAAGTACAGACAGGGGTCGGTGGGACCTCTGCCTGCTCTTAAAAAATGTTTTTACAAACATTCACAGAGGGGAATGGCAAATGTTTTGCGACTGCATTTTGGTGTAACATACAACTGCAATTTGGTATTAGGAAGGGACGCCCTAAAAATGCCCGTTTCTAATAGCTTATTACAAACCCAATTTGCAATTTGCTGATAGATTACCCAATTGCAAATTGGGCTTTTGTACATTGAAAATTATGTAGAGGGTTGTTTCTGTTTTGTGACCATTGACTTGAGACTTACATCCAGAAAGGTTATCTCAGATTTACTAAGGACCTTATTACGAATTTAAAAATGGCTTTAGTCTATCTTCAGACAACAATAGGCTCTCTGGCATTACAAGACCTCTGGAAAACTAATGGGACTCACAAAAGCTTCAAGCAGCTCGTAAATAAAACAGTAAAGATGTTATCTCTGGAAGGAGATAAAGCTACACTTACTAGGAGGGTCCATGGATAGTTTGTTATCCAGAGTTATACCAGGTCCTTGTCACAAACTTACTTGGGAATAGGGTTTTGAAGGGCCGTGAAGGAATCTTACCTGCAACTGAGGATGGTAAGTCTCACCGACAAAACAACACCTCCCACCATGGAAACGTTTAGAAACAACATCGAACTGTAGATGCTGCGGCGACCCTAAAGAGGACGTTCTGCATTTACTGTGCAGTTGCAAAGGTCTAGAGAAAGAGCGAAGACTACTACTAAAACCACTTTGGAACCAAAGGCGGATTTGAATACACACACCAGCATTAAAAGCCTGTTTTGAAGGAGGAGACATTCAATTAGCATGTAGACTGGTACGTTTTATGAGTATAGAAAAAATCAAGTGAAATCCATCTGCTGGTACTTGATTCGATTATAAATGCATCAACTCAAAATTCAGAACCAGTTGCACTATCTTTATCTGTCAAGTATTGTTCCAATTATAAAAACGTGTCATTTACTATGATGATTATACTAGCCTTTATTGTTAGATTTGTCATGAATTTCAGGGTAGAGCGAGTAGAAAATAAAAAATAGTATTTGTCTAACATTTGCCAATTCAAAACCATCAGCCCTTTTACTGTATTTTACGCTTTGCACTGTTTATGTGATTTAAAATGTTTTACTATTCCATAAACAGTATAAACATAATAGTATAAACACTCTGTTAATTTTTTAATGGGTTTAAATTAATCTCACTGCAATGAAATACGCTGTTTTCATGCTTTTTCGCACAAGCACTTTTGAATGTATTTTTATCATTGCAAAGATTTTTATTAATCATGCACCAAAGATAATTTAAAAAAATGTGCATAATTTCTGTAACTTCATTCTCTGCACCTTTCCATTTCCCCCGAAAAATCATTGATGCCATTACCATCATCATAAAATCTATATTCAGTTTAAAAAAAAAACATAAAAGAGCAAAATAAAATACAAACATAGAACATGGGCAGAAAACACAATTGGTTATAATGAATTGCCAAACAGCAAAAAAACAGATTGAAACCCCCCTTTAGGAATAATACATGTAGGAGAAATAAAAGAAATTAAGGATAAAGGGGGAAAAATTGTGACTAAGACAGAGGAAGTGAGAGAAGTGTTTAGGGAATTCTATTCCGATTTATATGATCAAGATCTTGGAAATGTTGACACTGAGATAGAAAATTACTTAGCAGGAACCCCGCATGAGGAACTGACCGAGGAGAATAAGGAGATATTGGAGTTACCATTGACATTGGGGGAAGTGCAGAATGCAGTATCCAAACTCCCCTCAGGAAAGGCAGCAGGGCCAGACCAAATTCCGGCGGAATTTTACAGAATTTTCTGAACACCCTGGGGAGTGATATGCTGGAAACCTTAAGACAAGCGCAGAGGGGGGGAAGCACTCCACAGTCTTGGGCCGGGGCAAACATTATAGTAATCTTCGAAAAAGGCAAACCACATTCGGATCCCGGGTCATACAGACCAATAACACTCATGAATGCCGACGCAAAAATTTATTCCAAGGCGCTTTCACACAGATTAAGCAAGGTAATTGAGGGTTTAGTAGGTACAACACAACATGGATTCATCCCCGGGAGAGGGACCACTCAACATACAAGGCAGATGGTTACCATACTGGATGCAGCGGGCGCCACAGGAGACCCTGTCGCGGCTATTTTCTTGGATGCAGAGAAGGCCTTCGACAGGGTCTCCTGGAGGTATCTGTGGAGGGTTCTGGACTGGTTTGGTATAGGAGCAGGCTGCATAAAGGCTACTCAAACATTATATTTAGAACCAATGGCTAAGGTGAGAATAAATAGAGGGTATACTGCTGAAATACGCATAAGACGTGGTACACGACAGGGCTGCCCGTCTTCGCCACTATTGTTCGCGCTATATATTGATCCCCTCCTGCGCAAGCTGGAAGGGAATGCTAATATCCCCTGACAAAATTACATGGTTTTGAATATAAAACACTTGCTTATGCAGACGATGTGGCGGTGGTCACCCCGGAACCGGAGCTAGCCATCATAGAAATAGAACAGGAGGCAGCTGCTTTTGGGATAGTTTCGGGCTATTCATTGAATAAAGGAAAGACGCAAATTATACAAAATAGATGGGTAAACTATCAGGACATAAGAGTAGCTTCTGAAGTTATGTACTTAGGTGTTAAAATTACAGCTGACCTAGATAAGCTAGTAGAAATTAATATGACTCCACTGTTGGCAAAAGTAAAAGCAAATACGGAAAGATTGAATAATCTGCATTTGACCTTGATGGGACGGATTAATGTAATAAAAATGATAACGTTCCCTATATTTTTGTATTTGTTTAGGTCTATTCCGTTATTTTTTGACAGCATGTGGTTTAATAAATTAGAAGCAATCTTGAACAAATTTATTTGGGCCAAAGGAAAGACAAGGAGAGCCTATAGACACCTAACAGTATCTAGAGAAAAAGGCGGTTGGGGGGCGCCAGACTTTAGGCTCTATTACTGGGCTGCTGTATTACAGTACTGCCAGGGGCTGCTAGGTGGGGGAGGCACAGACTATACAGTGGAAAACAACCCAGGATGCACTAATGTCTACACTACATTATTGGGAGAGGGGGCAGTAAATGGGTTCCTAAATACAATCGACTTCAGTTATTTCAAACATACACGGTTTAAAACATTAAAGGCGGCCTATAGGGTCTGGAAAGGGGTTTCAAAAAAATTTGGCTTAGGAAGATATAATAATTATATACAACTATACACAAACTGCTCATTACCAAGGGACATTTTTGGAGATACTACTATGAGGGATTGGCATAACAAGGGTATAGTGAAAATAGGAAATTTGCTCGATAGCCAGGGGAATATGTTACAGTTTGGGGGGCTACAAGCAAAGTTCGGGCTAGAACACCGCAGCTTTTACAAATATCTCCAAATCAGAAGCTTCTTAATGCAAAAACAGGGCGGCCTGGCGGGGTTGGGTCAATGCAGAGTCATGGATTATATTGAATTAGCTAAAAATTGCACAATAAGACAGCTATACGCGGAATTGAAAGACATTAAAACTGATGAAAGGGGGAAATATGCACAAAAATGGATAGAAAAACTGGGGTCAGGGGTAGAAAGTTTTCAGCTATCTCTGGATCTGGGCAGAACAGTGCTATGCTCAGCTACTTTGCAATCACAACACTTTAAGACTGTGTTCTCACTATATCATACCCCAGCTAGAATCGCCCAGTGGGGTGGAATAACTGGAATAACATGCCCCCGCTGTGAATCAAACGAAGCAGACATTGTACACATGTTTTCAAAATGCCCTCAATTGTTCACCCTGAAAAAGGCTATTGAAGAGTTTTTCGAGGAATCACTTAAGGTTAAGATAAAGCTTACAGATGAATTAATTATGCTGGGAGTGGGGGATACGCCAGGTAATTTTCCAGTAGAATTTATGTTTGTCTCAATGGCGGTGTTTCGCATTTGTATAGCAAGAACCTGGCTGGACAAGGTTACCCCCCGTTCCAAGTATGGATCTCAAGACTTCTTTCTATATATAATCTGGAAAAGGCAATCTATGATAGGAAAGGAAGGAGAGCTAAGTTGTTAGGTAAAAGGATATGGCAGCCCATCACAAACTGGAAAAACAGTAGATTAAACCCAGGATAATTGAGGGATGGTTAATATCTCATTCTCTTTCTTATCTCGCTTCTTGTCTTACTTTGTTACCTATGTTTCCATGCACCAGAATAATAATTGTAAAAAGTGTAATATATGCATAACCACTTGTGAAATTACTGTATGCTGTAACATATACAGGAATATATGGAAAAAAAAATCAAAATGTTTAATAAAAATATTTAAAAAATAAAAATAAAAAAAAGGAATAATACATGTTAGTCAATTGGGTCTAGAAAGCCTTGATCTCTGCACAGCTTGTTAAAAACAAGAAACAGTATATCAAACATGTTTGTTAGTAAGCAGCTGCAAATACATAAGTGCAGGATGTACTTGCTTAAAGTTCAGAGACTTTAACAATGGAATAATAAATAGCTTTCCGTGGAGGCCTATTGTTGCAGCCATAGGGCAACATGGTGGCAGAATGAAACTAGGCGCTGGGTGATGCCAAAAGATGGTGTAACATGTTAAACCTAAACCTAGCCAAAACTATTCTGTTCCTCACATGGGATACCTGGGCTTGGTAAGTCTCCGGGCCCTGAACTGTTTTCAGGAACATATGTCCCTGCACCATGGGTTTTATCATCTCTGCTTGTTCTCTGATTAACAGTACATGCTCTAAAAACAAGCCCTTCACCGTTCTCAATTCTAAAGAGACAGTGAGGGGGGATTCAAAAACATATCCGTTTGGCATAGGTTAGCAAAGGCTGTCTTCACATAAGCGAACCAGGGAATTTAATTTGTTTGCTCAAGGGATAGGCAGTCTGAAAGGATCTGTCTGTTCAGCGTAAAACCCTCCAACACAATCGGAGTCAAGGGGGAATAAAGACCAGGCTGCCCCACACTCAAAGTATTATAGACAACAAATAGCCTAGCCTACACTACACCCATTCGTTACCCTATGACAACAGAATCTTCAAGCTTTTTCAATTCCATAGAGTGTGGGTTTTATCACTACTCAAATTGTCATGGTGTAGTAATTTAGCACTCTAAAACCATCAAAGGCTATATCCCACCCAAAAACCACCTAAGAAATAGTGAAAAGTGTGTACAATTGTGAAAAAAAGTGTGGAAAAAGAGAGAGAGTACCTCACGGTAGAAACACCCGGGGGGCTGCTGGCTGGTGCTCGCCAGTGTGCCCACTTGTCATCATCGGTCGCTCTCTCTCAGTGTGGAGAAAAGATAAGTGCAAATTCTCCTTTTGGAAGAATCTCAAACCAATAGGTTAAGAGTGAAGGAAAAACTGAAAACATTCAGTGCTTAGTGTTTTTCAGATCTGTGTCCATTGGGCCCCTGTGAGAATCTGAAAAGATAATTCTCACCATTAAAAACCAGTAAAGCTTGCTGGCCTACCACAACTTTATTCAATGCTGCAAGCCTTCCCAATTAAAAATGGTTTCCATCAAACCATAATCAACTTTATACTACCAACATGTTTCGATGCTCAATCGTCAACTTCTTCAGGGCTCTAAGGGGTTCCAATTCTCAACTTCACTCGAGATTCACCTAAAACCTAGCGGTTCCTGAGCCTCCTCATACCTGCAACTGTCTTGACAGTGGTGAAGGCGTCATCAGATCGTGTGCACCTCGGGTGACTGCACACTGTTAAGCCTCCGCTGCCGCGTTCCACCGGCGTGTAAAGAGGGTCGGAGCTCTTTACACGCCGGTGGGATGCGGCGGCATTGGGGGCTAGACAGTGTGCAGTCACCCAAGGTGCACGCGATCTGATGACGCATGCACCACTGTGAAGACGGTTGCAGGTACGAGGAGGCTCAGCAACCGCTAGGGTTTAGGTGAATCTCGAGTGAAGTCGAGAATTGTAACCCCTTACAGCCCTGAAGAAGTTGCGTGATGATTAAGCAACAAAACATGTTGGCAGTATAAAGTTGATTATGGTTTGATGGAAACCATTTTTAATTGGGAAGGCTTGCAGCATTGAATAAATTTGTGGTAGGCCAGCAAGCTTTGCTGGTTTTTAATGGTGAGAATTATCTTTTCAGATTCTCACAGGAGTCCAATGGGCACATATCTGAAAAACACTAAGCACTGATTGTTTTCACTTTTTCTTTCACTCTTAACCTATTGGTTTGAGATTCTTCCAAAAGGAGAATTTGCACTTATCTTTTCTCCACACTGAGAGAGAGTGACCGATGATGACAAGTGGGAACACTGGAGAGCACCAGCCAGCAGCCCCCCAGGTGTTTCTACCGTGAGGTACCCTCTCACTTTTTCCACACTTTTTTTCACACTTTTACACACTTTTCACTGTTCTTTAGGTGGGTTTTGGGTGGGATATAGCCTTGATGGTTTTAGAGTACTAAATTACTACACCATGACAATTTGAGTAGTGATAAAACACACACTCTATGGAATTGAAAAAGCTTGAAAATTCTGTTGTCATAGGGTAACGAATGGATGTAGTGTAGGCCAGCTTAAAACTCTCTCTTGTCCAGATCTTAACTCATTACATCAAAGGTCTGAGGGCGACTAAGTCGGCTAGTAACTCATTCTAAGCTCTCATGGACATTGAAGGCTGGGGTGTTTTGAGGGGCCTGCACCAGCTGTCTTACAAACTGTTTTGGCAGTCTGAATGTCGTCAGTCTTCACATACCCCCATACCTCACTACCATACAGAACCTGTAAAACACAATTGGCCTGATAGATGTTGAGTAAAATATGTTGCGACCAGGAACCCAACCTGCAAGTGAGCCTAGTGTATCTAAGCCAAAGAACAATTTTGTTAGTCATCTCAAGAAAAATGTCATTATGCAGCACTTGTTCGTCCACCCAAATGAACGTTTGCATTGGTGGATTCATAAGAGGTACCCATAGCGGTACATTGAAGCTGCTTGTAAAATTTGTTATCAAACATAATTATTTAGTCATGCATAACACCATAATTCTGACTATCATCCAGGTATGTTTGAACAATCTCAGAGGACATGATCTCAGAAAGTGTCCACATCTTCTCAGACCATCTTCATGTCTAATGCTTGTATATACTCAAGATACATCTAAAGTTACAGAGAAGAAATCCTCCTCAAATCTGATTCTGCCCAGAATGTCTGTGATATCCCCAATGTAGGATGCACGTAAGGTCTTAAAGAGGGATCAATATACAATGAACATTTTTATCAAAGAGATTTTCTTATGTCGAAGTGAAGAGTCTACCAGGAGGGTTATCTCTGTGTTTGTGAACCTTTGGTAGTATGTATAGCACTGTAGTCATCAGCTAATATTTTTAGGATACCTGTCTGAGCTTAACAACTTGACAATGATGTGCAAGGTCCGGATCCATTCCAACTTGTGACCACTTGTTAGGGAAGAACACTTAAGTGGTTGATTCTTAGCCCTTGTGTATGCTTGGGGGGGGAACAAGTGTGGAAAATTGACTGCAGGTCACTTAACCCCCTGGACTTTGCTTTTTTTAGATTAGTTGGTTTTGGGACTTTTACTGTAAGTGAGTCACACTAAGTAAGTCTCACACACAGCTAAATCTGTTAGGAAAGATTACGAGTACCAGCTGTCACTGTCTTTTAAAACAAGGTCCACTGATGTGTAGCTGAGAGACTCTAGAATGGCTGCACGTGAAGACATGCTCACATCTGTGTGTTCACAAGTGCGGGCTGAGCAAATGGTACTACCATCAATGTCAGCCAGTAATCTTCGCACAGGAAGCCTTTCATGTAGGGTTGCTGACTTGTGCAGGATCTGTGATGTGAGGGGCCATTCAAGACTAAGCCTGTGGTGCTTCATTGAAAAGGATTAAAGCTTCACTGTATTGTACATTATGGGCAGAATCTCCACCAAAGTACAAATTTGCAGTAGTTAAGCTTAGAGAGCAGGATGACACATCAATCATATGGGAAACTAGGATCATGAATGCCGTTTTTCTGTGACTTTCATCATATCTTCACTCCTTCTAGCTCTTGAAGAATTATTGTATTTATTTTACTCTGATCCTAATTTGATTTTGACTTTTGTTCACCCTGCTTGTCCAAGTAAATTAATTTATGGGCCAGCAAGAGGATCAAAGGCCTCCACATATAATAGGGCATTTGATTATGATTAGGCTGTTCATTGCAAAGGAAAAGGAAGGGACAGAATCGGCATGTGGTAATTACTTTTTACACTGTACCAGATATAGGAAGGCTCAACCCAAGGAGAACTCAGATGAGAAGGCCAGAATCTGGAGCCAAGCTCAGGGGATGCTACTCTTTGATGTTTTGGAGGAAAGAAACCAGGCTGCTGTTGTACGTACGGCTGAGATTTGTGGACTTCAGAGAGGCCTTTCAACAGACTACTTTAAATCTTTATGTTGGAAGGCCCCAAAATGCAGGGGGGTTGGGACATGGGTGGGAGAATGACCTATATTTCTAGGATTGAGCAGAGGTGCCTACTGTTAGACCTGACATCCTTGGTGTGGTCTAAACCTTTTGCCTTCTCCCCTCCTGTTGTCTGGATTTTGTTTAATTTTTGGGGGCATTGGAACTCTGTGCACTTTACCACTGCCAACCAGTGTTAAGGCGCTTTTGCTCTCTCCTTTAAACAAGGCAAAATTGGGCGATACCTAATTGGCACATTTAATTTAGTTATAAGTCCCTAGTAAAGCGGAACTACATACACCCTGGGCATGTAAATGAAGTACTTCTAGTGGACCGGCAGCACTTATTGTGTCACCTAATAAAGTAGCCCTTTAAAACATGTCTCAGGCCTGCCAGTGCAGCCTGTATTAAGTTTTGAACTGCTAATTCAACTTGGAAAAATAACCCTTTTGCCAGGCCTAACCCCCCCTTTGTAATACATATAAGTAATCACTAAGGTAGGCTCTAAACAGCCCGCAAGGTAGAGTGCATTGTATTTAAACAGTAGGACATATGTTTTTAAGTGAACTGTGCTGGGAGGTAAAGCAGTGTTCTCCCACCCCCTTCTGCTTAAAAAGGCTCCCTTGAGCCATTGAGCTGACGAGCTTTTGGAGATGCACCTGTGCACCAGAGAGAGGTACTGAGACCTGGGAGGATTGTGGCAGCTTTCTCAGCAACCCCAGATGAATTTAGTTTTTTATCCCTACTGATGAAGGATAATATCCAGAAACACATGTGTCTAGAGACTCACAGCACTAACCTGCACCAACGTTGGTGAAACACTTCAGCAAAAACTCAAGTAAACATTTAAAGTGAACTGCACTTACCATAATGCAAAGGGGTGAACTGTGCTTGGAGGTAAAGCAGTGTGCTCCCATCCACATTCTATGTGTTTTTAAGTTTTACTTGTCCTGGTAGTGAAAAACTCCTAACTTTGTTTTTCATTCCCATAAGGTCTACCTCTGCCATGGGATGACATTTGGTTACATTATTACAGATAGAAATGTCATGTTTGGTCCCAAATTATTTGTAATTTAAAATCTTCTTTAATGGGAAAGTCGGATTTTAAGGCACAATTCTGAAAATACCACTTTTAGAAAGTTGGCATTTTCTTGTCTTCTTGCCTGCAGCCTGTGTCCTGGTCACACAACAGTAAATAGCTTGACAGTTAGCCTTCGTGTATTCTTCCCAGACAGTGAGACAAAGGGCACCAGGTGTTGGAAAGATGCGCCATCCTGCAAGGATGGGTGGAGCGGAGCTGTTCCCTGGCCCAATTACATTTCGGATTGCTGCCTCCAGCACACTCACAAATGAACCTGATACCAATTTTGCCACTCCAGACTACTTGTAGTCTGGGCAGGGAAAGGAAGGAACGTTCTAGAACCAGATGTGGTGGGTAGTCTAGAGGTTCCCCCAATACAAAGGCTAGCACCAGGTATACATATTTGACCCTCAGACCAACTCTTCAGTACCCCCTGGACCTGTGGAGGACATAGGAAGGGCTGTCTTGGACCCCCAGAGTATTGCTCTGTTGCTTGAGGCATGCCTTGTACTTCAGAGGACTGCCCTGCTGCTATCAGAATATTTATCATCTGCTTGAGGCTTGCCTTCCACCCTGAGAGTACAGCCCTGCAGCTTGTGGCCTGACTTGCTGCTGGAACCCAGGACTATGAAAGTGACTCCCAGGGATAGTTTGCTTGCCTTCTATGTGAGTTACAGGGCTAGAGACCTTCAACCCTGCAATGGCCTCTGCTGGAATGAGTTCTGCCCCCCAAATTGTGCCCCTCCAGTCCTGGACCCTTGATGGTGGAATTGAAGGTTCTGCTCCTGTCTAAGCATACATGTTTTCACCAACAGTGGCATGAGAACCTACAGAAGAGCGGGACCTGATTGCTCATCCAGAGAGCATTTTAAGACAAGAAAAAGCATTTGGCTTTGTAGTGCAAGGTCGCTTATAATTAAGCATTCACAGAAGGCAAACACATGTGCTGAAGATGGCAATGGAGCAGCTCTACAAATCTGCATGTTTTTTCTGTGCTGCCCCAGAGAGGGCAGGAGCCCAACTAATATATTGTACTGTATTATGGGGTCTGACATTAGTTCATCACCTCCTATAGGAATCCTAATGTCAACATTTAAGAAGTCACCTTAAACTGTTTCTTATGCATATAAACATTTCTGGAATTGTGGCTTTTAGTCTTGTGGTTCTTTAATGCAAGGATCTTTTGCAGTATGTACGACAGTAGAAAGAAACTTATGAAAAAAGTTCTTCTAATAATTACATTCTTTATTGGCAAGGACAAAGTTAACAGTGAGTTTTAATATATATAAATGATTGTCATTGTACGATGCTATCATCCTGAGAAACCTTAATGGTGTTGCATTGATTTATCATGATACATTTCTGATTTTATGATTGTGGTGACCCTGACAAAGTCAGTATGCCTGACTTTTAATAACTACACCCATTATATTGTATTTAGGATATTTGTGGTATTATGGTATCACCCTAGATATTTTCACCTGCTAACTGGTATATACTTATAAATTAATGTGTAGTATTGAGTAGTGTGTGTTTGAGGAGGTACCTTTCCTTTTAATAACAAAGCACTGACTGGACAATGAACTATTGGTTGTTGTTTGTTGCATCCCTGCAGACCAGGGTACTAGCACAGACTATCTCCCCTATGTGGGCCTTGGACTGCTGTGCCTCACTACTCTGAGAGAGTTAAGTGTTACAATTTGGTATACTTGGTTTTAGTAGAAGGAATGTTGCAGATTTATTGTTTTCAAAGGACACTAATCCTTTCAAACTAATCAACCACTTTCTTACAGATAATCATCCTGGTCTAGAAGACTATGCTTCAACCAATTATTCGACCCCAAATAGGAATACCTAACATTAATGTATACTTCACGTGGTAATAGCTTTAAATGATGTATTATTACCTATTTGACAGCCTCACTCGAATACATCCTTTGTGGCCAATAACATATTTCCGCCTTGTCTGATTGTTACACAAGTAAACCACGCTTTAAGTCAGTTTCATCACTTAATTTCTTTACAGTTTCAAAATATTATCTCTCAAAATTCATATTATTTCTTTTCACTCATGATGCATATAGTTTCTTCAAATGGGATAATATTAAATTGTAGTATATTTCAAGGGCTTCAGTAGGTATTTGCGGCATGTATTTTGACGGAATGTTAATGCTAGTTGGAACTGTCACTAATCCCAAAGTAGTAAAATCAAAAGGGGCTCTAGAACTTGTGTCTTGGACTCTTTAGCAACATTCCTAACACAGATTTGCAAGATCCTCAAAGAGATTTAGATAAGGGATCTTAAGGTTATACCCAACCTTCTTGGGAACAACATTTGGCACAGTATTGATTTCTCACTTTTCCAGAAAGAAATAGTTGAGCATCTTTAGTTTCCTCATCAACTTGGAGAGATCAGTTCTAGTCTGTTTGTAACCAAAACGAGTTTCAAGGCAGAATGACAGACCTAGAGATAACATTTGTAACTCTGCATCAGTTATAGTCTTGTTAATTAAATTAATTGCTGCTTTCTCTTTGTCATCAGTTCCAGGGTTGTTTGATTCCTCGACTAGTCTCTTTTTCCTTTCTCTCATTCCTTTTCCTACTTTTTATTTTTGACTTTTCTGTCTGCCCCTTCTTGAAACCGTAATACATTTGGTTACTGGTAGATGGGGGTGAACCCATACTCAAGCCAAATCCACAATCCTTGTCAGGGTGAAGTCAAAAGCAAACCCTAAATTAACCTGTGCTCACCCCCCTGGTAGATTGGCACTGATAAGTCAACCTTTACTTAGAGGTATGCGGAAAATAATTTTTGCTGTGCTCCAAACAGTAATAAAGTGAAACATAAAACAAGATAAATCCCCCACCAATTTAGAAAAAAAGAGTAGCATTTTATAAATCCTTTAAGACCAAAATGACAAAGTCCAATCAGTAGAACTGGAGATATGCAATTTTAAAGATTTAAGTGAAACTAGTGCCAAAAAGCGCAAAGCACAAGCTGTGAATATCTGGTCACACTAGATCGGGACAAAGGGCCTGATTTAGATCTTGGCAGACGGGTTACTCCGTCACAACGGTGATGGATATGCAGTCCGCCTAAATATAAACTGGTGGACTGTATATCCATCACCATTGCGATGCAATAACCCATCCGCAAAGATCTAAATCAGGCCCAAAGTCACAAGTTAAGGCTAACAGCAATGGAACATGGGCCACATACAGGGCTCCAGTTAGTCCAGCTGAACAAGAGTGCCTTAAATCCTCATTGTGAAGATTTGCAGAGTCCCGTGTCGCGCAGTCAAGGTGATGCGAGGTCTGGTCGGAGCTGCATTGTGCAGCGCTGATTCTGAGGAGCTGCGAAGACATGGTGCGCGATCCTGCCTCATCATCAAGGATGCCATAGGGTTTTGCGATGCGAAGTCCTGCGTCGCACAAAGAAACTGCGGGGTTTGCGGTGCAGAGCCCTGCATCATCGTCGAGGTTGCCTTTGAAGAGAGACTTGCGATGTGAAGGCCTGCATAAAGGAAGCATTGCACAGCAGCGGTTCTGATGAGGCTGAGGGCTGTGAGGGCGATGCAGAGTCCTTGCAGTGGGAAGTCTATGCAGCAGGGGTGATGCATCAGTTCTGCTCTGGTTTGCACCGCGTAGCAGAGGGGATGGCATCGGATCTGTTGGGCCAACAGATGGTCTGACAGAACACCTTCAGGTCCACTTCTGAGGGTCGAGGTCTGGGGTGGCATCACTTGGCAGGATAGAATGCATAGATGACAGAGTCCAGGTGCTGGGTTCTGGGTTGTTGGAAGACTATTATGTTCCTGAAACTTCTAATAAGGAGGCCAGCCAACTATCCCTTGGAGTCACTTTGGGGTCTTGGGTTCTGAGTTGCAGGTCCAGTACTTCTCACACAGGCAAGAGGGAAACAGGGCAGCACAGCATAGCAGCAGTCCTTTCGAGCAGCAGTCCAGCACAGTGGCAGTCCTTTCATTAGCACAGTAGTCCTTCTTTCTGGCAGAATTCACAGGTCCAGAAGTGTAATGAAGAAGTGGTGTCTGAGGTCCAATATTTATTCATAGTGCCTACTTTGAAGTGGGAGAATCTCCCAGAGGAGTCTACCTCCAGCGGTGCTTCGAATTTCCTGACTCCCTGCCCTGCCCCAGATTGTCTGTGGTCACAATAGACTAGAGTCAGATCCTTTCTGAGAATGCCCAGGCAGGGCCTTTTATGATGTGCAAGTGTGGTAGAAGATAGCTCCTCCCCCTCGTTAACTCAGAGTGGCCCATCTTGCTAACACTTAGCTTCCCTTTGTCTCACGGTTTGGGGACAGTAAACAAGGACCAACTGCCATCTGCACCTAGTCATGTGACCTAGAATACAGGCAGCAGACACCAAATGGTTGGAGCAAGAGAATGGCATCTTTCTAAAAATTGCATTTTTAGAATTGCGATGAAAAATGTGACTTTGCCATCAAAGAGGGCTTTTAATTAGAATTCTTTAGACACCAAACTCAATCTGTCTACCTGCTTTCACTTGGAAGTTACAGCTTATTAAATGTAATACGGTAACTCCAATGTTATCCAATGGGAGATATAGACCTTCCAGTAGTGAATAGTGGATTTTAAAGTCTTTCACTACCAGAGCATGTGGAACTTAAAATTACACGTCCACTTTTTTTAATTAACTGTAACCTGCCCTCTGGGCTGTATAGGGTCTCCTTTAGGGGTAACTTATATGTATTAAAAAGGAAGGTTTGAATGTGGAAAAATGTTATCATGGTAGGTCAAAATGACAGGTTAAAACTCTACACACAAGCTGCAATGGCTGACCTGATACATGTTTAGAAGAGTTACTTCAGTGGATGGCACTATTAGTGCTTCAGGCCCACTAGTAACATTTAATTTACAGGTTTTGGGTACATGTAGTACTACGGTACCAGGGACTTAGAGGTAATTTAAATATATCAATTGGATATAAGCCAATTCCACCATGTTTTAAGGAGAGATAAGCACTTTAGCACCGTTTAGCAAATGTAAAGTGCCCAGAGTCCAAAGGTCGGCAAAAATAGGAAGGGGTGGAGGAAAAATATTTGGAGGAAGGCAACAGTAAGGTTGACAGGTCTAACAGAAACAATTTCTGTGTATTTGTTTTGGATGTATGACGTTACAACGCATACTTTTACAACGCATACCGTTACAACGCATTTTTTACAACGCAAAAACTTTTACAACGCATACCATTACAACGCATGTTTTTACAACGCAAGTACTTTTACAAAGCATGCCATTACAACGTAAGTATTGGTAAGTATATAATATTTTTTTTTAAATTAATTGTAATTAATAAAATTTAATTTTATTTAATTTATTTAATTTAATTTTTTTTACCTTGTACCCCTGTACCCCAAAAACTCAAATTAACCCA